>NC_050455.1:24335901-24465901 GCF_903995425.1 Onychomys torridus | reverse complement strand
CTATGACCTGCCTGTGTGTGACCGTCTTCTTCATCAGCCCTTCAGCCTACCCTCTGAGAGTGTCGTTTCTTGTCTGCAGGCTGTCGCTGAGTATACTCTCTGACTGTTGCACAGCAACCTAGAAACCCCCTGTCACCTTGGCCCCTAATTGGACATCCTTGCCCAGGGCTGCCTCAGAGCAGCCAACAGCAATCAAGAAATCTCAGTTTGGAGTCTGTGTTCTGTGTGGCACTGGAGAGCCGACTCTGTCAGCCCCACACATGGAGAACAATGATGAGCAGCAGGAAAGGCCTTCAACCTGTGTCCTCAGTTGCCTACCATGATGGATTCTCTCCCCGTTACCCGCCCTGGCTCCTACGGCTGCCATCCTAGCCTGTTCTCTGTCACCCGATGAAAAATAGTCAATTCTGTTCTCCATGGACTCTTTATAACGCCCTTAAATTTTGGCTGTCTTCCCTTCTTCCTTTGCTCAGAGAGACGCCCCCCCCCCCTCCACTGTGCCTGCAGAACGTGGTGGGTGCTGGGAGAGAGACTGGGAGCTTCTCTGTTCTCTTACTCTCTCTTGACCTTGGCCTCCCTGGGAAGCAACAGACCAGGGCAGGCCTATCTCAGACCGAGGAGGCAGCGGCTCATTAAGGAGCTGAGAACCAAGGTGGGTGACTAATGGCATCAGGAGCAGCGGAGCAGATGAGTAAGCCATCAGATCAAAATTGACCACGGGTGAAGGGGAGACAGTGTGCAGAGCTAGCTGGCGGCGCCCTCACTCAGGAGTCGCGCAGCAAAAACCAAACCAACCCCCCCCCCCAAAAAAAAAACCCAACCGCAACCCAGTGTGGTGACCCATGTCTATGTTCTCAGCACTCTGAAAGCTGAGGCCGGAGGAAAGAAAGTTGAAGCCTGGACCCTGCCTCAAAGAGACAGAAAACAAAGCCAGGCAAGGTGGCACACCCCTGCAACATACCAACACTCAGAAGGCAGAGGCAGGAGGATTGCCACAAGTTTGAGGCCAGCCTGGACACATACTGAGTTGCAGACCAGCAACTTTCTAGGGATATAATATTAGAAGAAGATTATTTTTGTCCCCTTGTATGGGGGAGGGGCGGCTGGGACAAGGACACACTCAAAGATGTTATTCGTCTCGTCCCAATTAAGTGCCCACTCTTTACAGGGGGTCAGCAGTGAACAAGAAGAGCAGCATCCTTGCCCTTGTGGAGCTTTGCTTCTGATGCCCTGGAAGGTCACAGTCCCTGTCATGCCTGCAGAGCCAGCCCTGCTCTGGTCCCTGTGCCCTGGGACTGCAAGCTTTTCCCTCCCACTCTGCACTCTGGCTCTATCCTGACTCTGTTTAGGTCATTCCTGCCTCAGGGCTCAGGCCTGAGGAGCCTTCTTCTCCCAGAACCCCTGGCTCCTTCCTGCCGCTCATTCAAGACTTGTCCTTAGCAGAGACAAAAGTGCTCCAGGCAGCAGGCAAGTCTTCTGGACACGTGAGGTGAGAAAATCTTCGGGATTTCCTCTGCAAGGAAATCTAATGGCTCCAAGCAGAGTGACAGCCTGAGAAAAACAGATCCAGAGAGCAGGGGTGAGGTGCAGGGGCATGGAGGTCTTTGTGCTTACAAATAAGCACTAGGGGAACCTGGGAGGTTAAACACACAAGGCTGTCTGTCCTTAAAAGGAAGGGACGCATAACCTCTTATCCACCCAGAAGGCTGGGAGCTGACGTGGGAGCACTTGCCTGGTGACCTTTTGCTGTGTCTGTGGCCTGAGACCACACCACCAAACCGGATCTTCCCCCAGACCCTTACGGGAAGCTTGTTTTTCTCAGTCAATCTATAGAACCCATCTTTATGTACTTAACAAAGTTTTGAGTGGGCAGTGGTAGAGCACACCTTTAATCCCAGCACTGGAGAGGCAGATCTCTGTGAGTTCAAGGCCAGCCTGGGCTACAGAGTGAGTTCCAGGAAAGGTTCCAAAGCTATGAAGAGAAACCCTGTTTCAAAAAACCAAAAAAAAAAAAAAAAAAAAGAGTCTTGATGTAGTCATGTCCGATCTTTATTTAGCTTACTTCATTTAAGAAGATTTATGTATGCTTTATTGTGCACATGGGATTGAATTAATTATCACCAGGAAAGTTTTCACCAAACTGTGCTGTGCTTAAATACCCCTAAAATAAACTACTCAGGGTCAGACTCCCCAAGTTTGAACCAACCCCGGCTACTTAGTTGTGTTGAGAACGAACTGCCTCCTCTCTCTCATAGGGCACTGGTGGCACAGACCTCTAATCCCAGCACTTGGGAGGCAGAGCCAGGTGGATCTCTGAGTTCGAGGCTAGCCTGATCTGCTGAGTTCCAGGACAGTTAGGGACACACAAACTCAGTCTTGAACTACTGCCTCTCCCCCCCCCGCCCCCCCCCCCCCACGCACGCATGTGCACACACGCACACACACACACACACACACACACACTCATGCAATGAGGGACAGAGGAATGACATAGAATGTCACAGGTTCAAACACCCAGAAACAGAAAACTTTTATGGACAGCCCCCACTGGGGACTAAAAAGGGAAGGCATTCATCCAGAGGTATCCACCCTCACTGCCAAGATCTGCTCCCGAGGTATTAACTACCTGGCCCTGCTGTGGTGCAGGTAGCTCCCCTGCAAAGCAAGACGCAGAAGGAGAGGGTCCTGGCCTGAGAGGATGGCTGCTGTCAGGTCGGTCCCAGGGCAGGAAGAGGTGGAGGCCAGTGTAGAGCAGATTGTCACAGCTGGTGGGCAGAATCCAAGGCAGCTCATAAGAGACATCTAAAAATTCGAGAGGGACACAGCAAGAGGCTGGAGATGATGGGAGGGTGTAAAGGAGGGCGGGAGAGTGTTTCCAAATTGGGTGCAAGAGAGAATGTGAGGTCTGAGACAGCGCCTTCTCCTTGTGGGTGGTCAACTAGAACACTGCCCACTCCATCATGTCTCAGGGAGGCCATTTCTCACAGTTGGGGAGAGTTACCAAATATTGTACAGCATCATTCAGGGGACCGACAGCAAAGCACGGGTGCTTCTTCAGGGATCTGTGTGACCTGTGTATGTGGCAGCGAGGCCCATGTCTGTCAGGAGATCACAGTGTGCACATTCGCTCAGCAACCGGTGTCCACGCTAAGCATCAGGTAGATGCCAGAGACTGTCCCAGGGTGTAGCAGTAAGCAGGCATGTGGTAGACTTTGCTCACAACAAGCCCACATCCCAGTGGGCGACAGGAAGACTTGGTATATACACCACATGTGTTTCAACATGTACATATAACAGGCATGTGCTACCTTGTGAGGCCATCTTACAGATCTCCTCTGGCCTTACCCTCACACCCCAATCCCTCACCCAGTCCCGTACCAAAGGTCCCAGGCAGGTAAGTAATCCCAACCCCCTTGGTGCCAGCTCATTCTGACTTCTCAAAAAGTTTAATTTTGCCAACAGCCAGAGGCAGTGACGGCAGTGCTGGGAATCTAGCTGCCTGTGCCACGCTCTGGGATAGGCAGCCCAGAAATAATTGCCTCTTTGAGTGCTTTATTGGAATGTGCACGTGCTTTCTGCTTCTGGGGGGGGGGGCTAGCTTCTTCCTGAGAGGAGTGAATTAGGCCTCTGAGGCTCATGGGAGGTGCTTCAAGGACCTAGCAGCAGCCGGACCTCAGGTACCACCTGTCCATCATTCATTTGCTTTCCTCCGAAGTCACATTATTCAGGCAAGTAGATGGAGAACCACTGCAATCTGTTTGTCACTGGCGCCAAAGCTTCCCGGCCTTGTGGTCATAAAGTTTTCCCCAAAGCCTTCTTGAGCCACACACTGTGCTGACAGCATTTCAGGGCACTGGCCAAGGAAGACAGGTGGTCCTGAGCTCTGCGGGCTTCTTGATCCTGGGAGCGGCTTGCTCGCTGCTGTCCCAAGTGCAGGGTGCTTGGTAGAGGAAACGGAATGCTAATGAGGATGGGTCCACATTTTCCCAGCCTAGGAAGCAGTCAGATGGATCCTAATGCCGCCATGTCCTGGATCTGCCCATCAGACCTATGGTTGCACCCAGATGTCTGCCTTCTGGGGGGCAGTTATCAACCAAAGAATGGGAGGGAAATGATTACAGTCTCACTAAAATAATTATCCTTCATCTGGGTGTACGATCTCTCTCAAATGATCACCCTCCGTGTCGGCTATGATACTGGGCTGAGAGACACACAGGACTAACTACTGGGTGGGTGCGGGGATCCGTGAGTACTTAGGGATCTCTAGACATGGGGCATTCCTGTGGGGGCTGCCAGGAATTTCAGGTCTCCTGCAGACCCATAGGGGTACTGTGCAATGTCCTTTCTCTGCAGGCCCCACTCCTTTGCAAAGATGGCCTCAGCGACAAAACTATCCCCGGTTCCCTTTCATTCCTTCAGTACTGGGCCAGTTCACTCTGCATGCACCATGACCTCAGAAGTTACCAGCTGTTGTGGAATCTCTGTAGAATGAGGGTGATATATCCCCTAAAAGTTGGTGAGGAGTTAGTTAGACAGCAGACCTTTAAAATCTCATGTAGCTGGGTGTAGTGGCATGTACCTTTAATCCCAGCTAGGGATGGAAAAGCAAGCAGATCTCTGTGAGTTGGAGCCCAGCCTGGTCTCCGTAGTGAGTTCCAAGCCAGCCAGGGCTGTACAGGGGAACCTTGTTTCAAAGCCAAACAAAAACCACCTCGTGTATCCAGCACATGGTCAGTGTTGAGAAAATGGCAGCTGCCAGAGAC
Organism: Onychomys torridus; assembly: GCF_903995425.1. Classification (NCBI taxonomy): domain Eukaryota; kingdom Metazoa; phylum Chordata; class Mammalia; order Rodentia; family Cricetidae; genus Onychomys; species Onychomys torridus. Next base: position 24,461,138 of record NC_050455.1, on the reverse strand, counting down.
GGTGGTGATCACACATTTTTCTGGGGTCTGTATGCATGTCAGTCACCTCTAACAGATTGTGGACTCCTTAGAATAAGGGCTGCATTGAGTCATTGCTACTCTGGTTGGCTCAGAGTAAGCATCCTGTCCGGGCTAATGAATTAACATTAGGATACCTCAAGTAATCCTAATTGGTCTTTAACGAGTGTTTCCCACAGATAAGGCATGGTTCCAAGCAGTTCCTGAGATTATTTCATTTAACCTTTGCACAAATCCTGCAAAGCAAGTGTTATCATCCCCATTACACAGATGAGTAGACTGATCAGGCTAGGCACCTTGCCCTGTCACAGAGGAAGGAATGGAAATGGGAGGCAGTGTTTCAGATCATTGTGACTCCAGGGTTTTAAGCCACCTGCCATACTTGACTGCCTAGCATGGTCTGTGCAGTATGGTAATCTGCCGACCACCTGTCTCTCTCATCCCTGGCAATGGGAACTGGGTTTGGTTATTTTTGTAGGCCTTAACCCACACACAGATTCCAGCACCAAGGAGGCTCTGGTCAACGTAGGTAGGCAGGATAAAGAAAGAAGACAGTGGTAAACAGTAGGGGCTAGGCCAGGGCAGCAGATCTCTTTGGGGGCCTAGGATGTGAGGTCAGAAGCAGGCAGAGAAGAATGGGGTCCCTCAGTTCTCTCTCTCTCTCTCTCTCTCTCTCTCTCTCTCTCTCTCTCTCTTTAAAGATTTATTTATTTATTTATTATATACACAGAAGAGGTTGCCAGATCTCATCACAGATGGTTGTGAGCCACCATTCGGTTGCTGGGAATTGAACTCAGGACCTCTGGAAGAACAGTCGGTGCTCTTAACCTCTGAGCCATCTCTCCAGCCCCGCATCGGTTCTCATACCTTTCTAAAGGTTCCTGGCCATTTCCATCACCTTGAAGTGCAAGTGCATTTGAAAAGATGCTCCCTTGGGGACAGACACACTGAAATAAAAGGCAGTAGCACCCCTGTTCTCAGGAGACCAGGGAAGACAGAGCCCCTCACTGCCAACCCCCCCTGGACTCCAGATCAACCTTTACAGCCTGCCTGACCTCACTCAGAAGGGCTTGTAGCCCAGCAAAGAAAACCTGGCATAGGTAAATCTCTCCTTTAAGTACATTGTCCCAACCTCTGTTCTCATTATTCTGTGAGCATCCTGAGGTGGGAACAGGGTCCCATGAGCCATCTGCCCTCAGGGCCATGGTTAAGGGTGCTTCTGCGCAGCCCTGCTTTTTGAAGCCCACTTGGTGCTGGAGAATGAGGCAGGGAGGTTTTAATTTCTATTTCTCCCCTTGATTCAGCGTCTGGGCAGCTATTTTGGCTGCTTCACTGGAATATTATTTAATTCTGAGTTTCTTTTTCTCATTACACCTTGAAAATTAAAATCTCTCTGCCTTGGGCAAGTGGCGGCTGGCTGAGGGACAGCATTGCCACCACACATTTCTTATTTAAGTCAGCCTGGAAATGCTGAGTGCTTTCTCTCAGGGCAGGTGACCGACATCAGTGTCCCTCTGTCCCATGTTGTGGGATTAATCCTCCTGTTATTGCTGTAGCCCTCACTGACTTGGCGTAATGACAGACTTAACGACACTCTGTACTTGAAAAGCTCTTCTGTGAGCAATGATCCTCCCAGGAGCTCTGTACATAAGCAAAGCAGATGCCCACTCCCTTGGGGCTCAGTGCATTTCACTGATGAGAGCTAGAAGGTTCTGAGGTTCCCCAGGCGAGGAAGTGAGTGTGGATGGTCAAAGCCTTGAGCAGAACAAGGTAGCCCAGGCAGGATCTCAACTCACTGCTCCTAGGCATTAAACAGAGACCCTCCTCTGAGCAGAATGGCCTCAGGCAGCAGCACCTGCTTACTTAGGACCCTCAGCTCACCCATATTTAAAAGAGGGGTTTCCCCAAACTGTACACAGACTCCAGCAGAAAGCAGGCCCTATTGCTTGGTTAGGGGCTTGCTGTCCTCTGTTTCTTGGTTTCACCTCCGGGTTTCCAGCTCTCTGTCCTCAGATGGCCACGGCTCCCCCTGTGTGAGCCCATGCAGCTGTCCTGGCCCTGCTCTTCTTTCCTCTACGTTCAGCTCCCTCTGATTTGCTCACAGCTCTCAGAGGAACATCTGGTCCCAGCACAGCTCCAGAACATCCTCTCGGAGAGGGCCTGAGATGGCAGCCTGGTGGGAGGTGGCTTTGGGAGGACCACAGCAGAAAGTTGGATAAATCCTAGCACCCCTACTGAGAGACTAGGGGTAGAGACCAGAGAAGCCCCAGAGGCCTAGAGGCCCGCTAGCCTGTCATACACAGTAGAAAACCAGAGGCTCTGCCTCAAACAAGATAGAAGAGCATGCAAAACCAACATCTAAGTCTGTCCTCTGACCTCCACATAATCACTGTAGTCTGTGCTCAGGCAGATGCAGAAACACACAGACAGACAGACACAGACACACACACAGACACACACACACACACACACATTCACACTCACACAATTAAAAAAAATAGCTGGGCTGGAGAGATGGCTCAGCAGTTAAGAGCACTGACTGTTCTTCAGAGGACTTGGGTTCAATTCCCAGTACCTACGTGGCAGCTCACAACATTCTGTAACTCCAGTTCCAGGGCTTCTGACACCCTCACACAGACATACATGCAGGCAAAACACCAATGATCACAAAATGAAAATTAATTATATATTTAAATGAAAACCATAGCAACGGGCCTTTCAACATTCTTTTTTTTCTCTTCTTTTCTTTCTGTCTGTTTCTCTGTCTCCTTTCTCTCTCTCTCTGTCTCTGTCTCTCACTGTGTAGCCCTAGCTGACCCTGAATTCATAATCCTCCTGCCTCAGCTCCTGAGTGTAGAGAGACTCGAATGCGCCACCACGCCTGGCTAGCACGCCATTTCTCCTGAGCATACCACAGAGTACCTGTGGGACTCCTGAGATGCAGAAAGAAAGGCTGCATCTACCACCCAAGTGAGAAGCTGTGACCACCTGGCAGATAGTCAGCAGCACCAAGCACACAACATCTGGTGGAAAGGATCCCTTGCCCCACTCCTGTCCCTGTCGCCAGCTCCCTTGAGGACCCACGTCTTCCTACATTCTTGTGTTTCCTGAGTCTTGCCAGTGTCTGTCTATGGGAACCAAGGCCTAAGGCACCATGTGACCCGAAATCATCCCAGCACCCTCCTGCTGCTCCTGATCTGAAGTGACAAGCCACTTTCACCTCCTTCCTCTTGGAGAAGGGAGCTGAGGTCCAGGCTGTTCTTTACATCACCCCCTCCACCCTAAGGGTGACAGTGTAACTTCAAATTTAACCCGAGCTGTTGTGAGGGACAGTCCTCGAAACCTGGACCTTTCTAGAGGTGGCACAGGCCAGAGGGAGACACGAGATCGGGAGAGGTGAGTGAATACTTCTGAGAGATGAAGACTTTGCGTTGAAACTCAAATATCAAAAAAAAAAAAAAAAAAAAGTGCATTATTAAGACAGAAGAAATCAAAACCAGTGAGAAATAGATGGAGGTTCAAATTTCAGTTGTATTGCAAGCTGTGAGATCTTGGCAACCCTGGAATCCTCAGTTCCCTCTCCTGCTTTCCACATTGGTGGCTATACCATACTGATGTTGCAGAATTAAATAAAATAATGCACACAGTGATAATTAAGATCTCTGGCATATAGTAGGCATTTGGTAAATGCTGGCTGTTATTATTATCAGAGTCACTATAGTTGTTGATGATGGTGATTATGCAGAAGCTTGAAGTGTGTGTGAGGCCTGGAGACCAGACTTTCATGTTTCTAGGAACGTCCAGCCACAACAGATCTAGGTGAGTTCTCCACAGGAAGTCAGTGCCATCTCCCAGGAGCGCAGCCCGGCCTTTCTGTCTGCTGTCATTTGGTTGCCTCAGACATAGAAATAAAGGCTTTAATTTTGTTTATGCCTCTCCCTTTGTGCCGGGAACCAACAGCATTTTGGCGAATGAAGAGTCTCAGAGACAGGGTGGAGTCCTTCTCACTGTCAGATAAAGGGGTCCCTGTTCTGATTCCCATCAGTGACAAGAAATGACCGTTCAGACTGTCACTGAGCAGAAGGACCTGGCCAGAAGGAACAATGACTGGACAAGCACCAAGGTATCGAGGGGGAGAACCGGGTCCTCAGAGAGAAAGCACAGCACCCCAGTGAGTACCACCTTCTCCCCTGTGCCTTGCTCTTTTTTTTTTTTTTTTTAATTTCCACCTCCTTCTAGATCTCATTTCTGAGGAGGGTGGGACAAGCTGAGACTCTAGGTTACCTAGGTGACAGACACTGAGCATTCCCTTCCTTATGAGGCAGCTGGTTTGTGGTGTTGGGCGTCCCTCTACAGCACTAGTTCCAGAGCCCCTAAATGAGATGTGTGTGGGGGGACAGGCAAAGAGAAGAGGAAGTGTAAGATCCTGAGAAGGGGAGTTGTCCATAGCTGTCAGCTTTGCCTCCCTACTTCTCACCTCCATCCTGGTTTGCTGTTGCTGCTTTTCCTTGTATTTTTTGTTGTGTGTATGTACGTGATGTATGTGCACATGTCTACGTGTGTGCCTGTCCGTCCACATGAATATACGTGCACAATGTGGAGGACAGAGGACATACTTTGTCTCTCTCCTTGTCCTCCACCTGAGAGGGGTCCCTTTGTCACTGGATGCCGAGTAAACGTAGCTAGTCCATGAGTCTCCAAGGATTCTCCTGTCCCTGTTTCCCATTGCGTTATCAGAGCACTGGGATTCCAGACGTGTGCTTCCACACCTGATTTTTCTACGGGCATTTGAGCTCCGGTTCTCACGCTTGCCTAGCAAGCACTGATCTGCTTAGCCATATTTCCAGTGCAGCCCTGCTGCTTCCCTCTCCTTCCTCATGCTCTCTCCATTCTCTTTTTCGTCTGTCTCCTCCTTACTTCGGCCTGTTTCATTTCAGCGTCTCTTTCCACGCTCCCTTCAAAGACAAGAAAGCTGTCTCCGCTCTCTCCTTACATGTCTCTGCTTCACCCACTTGCTGCAGGGCCCCTGCCTTCCCGGATGGAGGCCCACAGGGACCTCACAAGCACATGGGGGCAGAGGCCTGGTCTGGGACAGAAGCATGAAGAAGGCAAAGACAAGTGGGATGCGGTATTGATTGGGTTCTGTGACTCACAGCCTCAGGGGAGGGATCTTGGAGAGTGATGTCATTGCTGGAATGGCACTGGCACCCAATTTCCCTGAGATCTCTTCTTGCCTTTGTGACTTCTCTATGCCTCTCCATTGCTGGGTAGGACTGGGGAGGCCAGGTTCACCTTCGGTGACGTTCAGAACCACCACACAGTTTTCTTGGATGGAGGCCTTCCCACATCCTCACCTCCACCTCCTCTGGTGGGTATACTAATGTGCATGTGGGCATTCACAGTCTCACATGTGTATGCACACTTCTAATATGTGTGCACAGCTCATGTGTATGCCAGCACACATACACAAAGTCACACGTACGCCCACTTGCCATCTGCTTCTGACAGTCGGGGGAATCATGGAAATGAGGCTTCTGAACAATTCAAGGGGACTGTGCTGGAGGTGAGGGGCAATCTGAGGAAGGACCCATATGTTCCTGTGCTGGCATCTTGGTGACATGTGCCTCCTGATTTAGGAGCCACTCCTTCGAGCCCAATGGAGCCCAACATCAGGGAGAGCATGTAAGTCCTTGAGAATATGTGCTTTCAATTTCATAATTGAAAGGAAACTGGTTAAGACTGGGAATGTGGGAAGAAAGAGGGTCTGAGCAGGGCCAGAGGCTTCAGAAACTTGTTCTGAGATAATGCCTGCCTTCCACTCTGTACTGAGGGAAGAAAGTTTGTTTGCTTGTTTTCTCCTCCTCTCTTAACTAAGTCCCAGGAATCCAGCTTAAGTTAGAACAAAGGAAGGAAGGTTCCCAGACATGTGTGTGAATATTAATGTTATGGAAATCACATGCAAATTAACCAGACACAAAAATAAATAGCTGATTAAGTCTTTAAAATGAACAATTAGCATGAGATGAAGCCATTGGAGGAGCCACGCCTGGTACTGGGGTGACTTCTGGAGGCTGGGCCTTGGATGCAGCGTCCTCTGGAAACCCCACCCACTATGGCTGGTGGGGATGCTTCTGGTTATAAGCAACTTGCTGATGGACCTGTCAAAGGTCCACCTAGCATTTCCAGGAAGCTGATAGAGCTTAGGTGTCATATCACTCCTCAGATCTTATCCAAAGCCTGCACCTAATTTTTTTTTTTTTTTTTTTTTGGGGGGTTTTCGAGACAGGGTTTCTCTGTGTAGCTTTGTGCCTTTCCTGGAACTCGCTTGGTATCCCAGGTTGGCCTCGAACTCACAGAGATCCGCCTGGCTCTGCCTCCCGAGTGCTGGGATTACCAGTGTGCGCCACCACTGCCTGGTGCCTGCACTTCATTTTGTGGGGTTATTATTATTATTACTATACTATTACTAAAATGATTTTACTTGTATGGGTGTCTTGCTTGCACATGTATTGTACACATGTGCAGAGGCCATAAAAAGTGTTAGGATCTCTGGAACTGGATTATAGGTGATTGATTGTGAGCCACTCTGTGGGTACTAGGAACCAAACCTGGGTCCTCTGTGTTAGGTCCCAACCCCTAAAATGACAACCTGGGCTCAGCTCACACTAGACTCTGACTCGGCAAACAGGAGTATTGCTAAAGACTAACACTCAGCGTTCCTCAGACCTGTGACACAGGTTTCTGTCTGTCAGGAAGAGCCATCTCTTCCCTCATCTTAACGCTGGGAAATGGGGCATCTAGTCCACTGTTAGCACATACCTATAACACATATCAAAGCATGCTCATGCGCTCTCTCTCTCTCTCTCTCTCTCTCTCTCTCTCTCTCTCTCTCTCTCTCTCTCACACACACACACACACACACACACACACACACACACACCCCTCTTCTGGCTCTAAAACCTCCCCTCTAACTTCTAGGCTGTTCCAATCTCCAGGCTCCCTGCCTTCTCAGTCTGTTTCTTTAAAACTGGCAAGACTTGCCTGGTGGTGGTGGTGGCGCACGCCTGTAATCCCAGCACTCGGGAGGCAGAGGCAGGTGGATCTCTGTGAGTTCGAGGCCAGCCTGGGCTACAGAGCCAGTCCAGGACAGGCTCCAAAGCTACAGAGAAACCCTGTCTCGAAAAACAAAACAAAAATGAAACAAAACAAAAAAACAAAAAACAAAACAAAACAAAACAAAAACCTGGCAAGATTTGGCCTGGAGAGATGGCTCAGTGGTTAAGAGCACTGGCTGCTCTTCCAGAGGTCCTGAGTTCAGTTCCCAGCACCCACATGGTGGCTCACAGCCATCTGTAACTATAGTTCCATGAGATCCAATGCCGTCTTCTGATGTGCAGATGTCCATGCAAACAAAACACCCACATACCAGCCAGGCATTGAGGCACACGCTTTTAATCCCAACACTTGGGAAGCAGAGGAAGTTCAAGGCCAGCCTGGTCTACAAAGTGAGTTCCAGGATGGACAGGGCTACACAGAGAAATCCTGTTCCAACAAACAAACATAACATAACAAAAACCAAAAAAAAAAAAAACACCCATATACATAAAATACATACATAAATAAATCTTAAAAAAAAAACAAAACTGGTCAGACTTTCCCTACCTTTTGTTATCCCCTCCCCCTCCCCCACCAAGAACTAGCCAGGCAGTTTCGTATTTCCAGTGAACCTTCTTTCTACCCTGGAGCGGTCTGGTTTGGGGGTGTCGCTGCGCTCAGGATGAAAAGGCTGAAAGAACAGGTTTCAGGTAAGAGCTCCGATCGTCAGGCCAGCTCTCCAGCTGCTTCTGTCCTTTCCTTGTTGGTTTGTTTGATTGAGACAGGGTTTCTCAGTGTAGCCCTGGCTGGCCTGGAACTCACTCTGTATACCGGGCTGGCCTCGAACTCACAGAGATCTGCAGCCTGATGACCTGAGTTCAATCCCCAGGATCCACATAGTGGAGGGGAGAACTGACTGCCAAGTGTACCCACACACATACACCTGCACACAGGCGCAATCAATCAATCATGTAATTAAAATATTTTAAAAGAAATGGCAGAGCTGAAGGGTAGCTCCCCACTGCAAAGCCTTGGGGCCAAGCCTGACTGGGAGGCATAAAGGTCCTAGGAAAGAGAAAACAAAGCAAAGCTTTGAAAGTTAGGAAACCGAGTGTGGAGGTGTGTCCCAGAAAAGGAAACTTTGGAGGCGCGAGAGGTAAGGCTCACAGTGCTGAGGCCGTGAGCACTAACTGCTGCATCGTCTCAGTGTCTGTTTTCACTCCACAGTGAGCAATCGGGGAGGTACTGCCACTGCCCTCCTTTTAGAAATGTTGAAACCGAGCAGAGGGCAAGTCATCTGTCCCAACCAAACTAGAGGACAGCAGCGCAGTGTCTGACACCTGACAGTGCAGACTGTCTGTCAGTCTGTACGCTACCCAAATAACTTGTGCAGTCAGGGGCCAGAATTCAAATCCAGGTCTGTCAAATCCTGCACTGTCCCTGAACCAGGAAGTGCAGGGGCCTGGAGGGAGGGACAGGGGATGATGGAAAGTATATATGACTGGTTCTAAGAACCAGGGTCTATCTGGACATGGAAAGGGCCTTTGAGGAAAAACGTTGTACCTCCTGGGTTGCTAGTTGAGGACAGGAAATAAACTAGCAATCAGTAACCTGCCTAAAAGAGCTTGGGAAGAGCTGTGAGAGACAATGGGGTTTCATTTGCCTCCTAAGCCCTCGTGGACCAATTTGATACCAAGGGATATGGCACAGGTCTATAATCTCAGCATCTGGGGGACAAGAGGATCAGAAGTTCAAAGTCATCCTCAGCGACAAAGTGTACTTGAGGGTAGGCTGGGCTACATTCCATTCTTGGAATTTTCAGGCAATTTAAATTAAAGTTGGAGTCAGATAGCCAGAGGGTATGGTGGCAACAGGCCTTTCATACCAGCAGAGGCTGGCAGATCGCTGTTAGCTTGAGACTAGCCTGGTCTACGTGGAGGAAGGGGTATCCAGGCTAGCTAAGGCTACACAGTTGAGACCTCATCTCAAAAAAAAAAAAAAGAAAAGAAAAGAAAAGAAAAAAGAGTCAGAGGTGTGTATGGAGATATTTGGGGGGAGGGGGTGTGAGATGGGAAGAAGAGAATCAGAATGGTAGATCAGTTGCCTAGAAGACATCAAATCCTGGGTTTGGTTCCCAGGATCCCCTGCTCAGAAATAAAGTGAAGAGGGATGTGGTCCCTAATGAACAAAGAGGCAACGCTGTATGCAGAGATGCTGCAAGAGTGAGAAATGAAGGTCAGGGTGTCTCCAACAAACGATGCCCAGTCCTTCTGAGCCCAGTGGAAGACGGGAAGTAGAGTGTGAGAAGTGCTGAGATCCGGTGGTCGGGGGGATAAGCAGTGAGGCTTGCAGGATGTGCAGCTCCTGAAAGCTGCCAGAATTAATAACAGTGAAGCTGGCTCCCAACAGGATGTGTGTGTGTGTGTGTGTGTGTGTATGTGTGTGTGTGTGTGTCCCTGTCCAGAAGTGTCAGCCCTGGGCTCTGGGGCCACATCACAGGAGTGAGCTATAGTGAGCATCAAGGAAGTGTGATTTAGAGTCCCATTCCCACTGCCCTTCAGTGTGCTGCAAGGACAGTTCAATGTGATATGTAATTACCACCGCCCCACAAGGCTGCACTGTACACAGAGCCCCCTCCTTCCCCCTCCCTCCTGCCTGCTTTTCGACTGTAAATCAGTTTTCAATCCTGACTGCTACCTGTAAGGTTCAGGCTCAAGATCTGAAGCTCATATTCCTGTGTCCCTGGAGGGTAGTTCAGGCCCTGAGTAGCTCCACCTCTAATTCTAATTCCGCCCTGTTCTTGTTCCCTGATGCATGATGGGACAGGCACTTGGAAACTGGACTTGGCTGTAGGTGGCCCTGGGACCATACTTCGGTTCCATCAGCCTCAGTCGACCCAACATGTATGTGGCACTTTGGCTCTACTCCAGACCAGTAGGGCAGAAAGGCATTGAAAATTACCCCTCCCCCGAATGGCAACCTCTTCTCAGCCCTGCCAGAAGACCGATAGCTTCCTGGGGAATCTCCAAAAGGCAGTGCCCTTTCTGTGGGTTTATTTAGAAATGAGAAGTACCAGCCCTGGGCTTCCTCTGATCTGGAGTGGAGAAGGACATGGTGGACCTTGGAGGTGAGAAAGGGGCAAATTAAGACAGAGATTCTTTCTGTTTTGTCTTGTTTTAATTAGGTTTATTTATTTTATTTTATGCGTATGAGTGGTTTGCCTGTATGTGTATGTATTTATTTGTACTATATATGTTTCCGGTGCCATTGAAGATCGGAAGAAGAATCAGATTCCCTAGAACTGAAGTGACGGATGGTTGTGAGCTGCCATGTAGGTGCTGGGAATCAAACCCGGGTCCTCTGCAAGATTAACCACTGAATCATGTCTCCAGCCCCCTTGTTTTGTTTTTAAATAAGCTCTCATGTAGCCCAGGCTGGCCTCAAACTCTGTACTTCCTGACTCCTAGGAATACAGGCATTTGTCATGGCCCAATGTATTTAGTACTGGGGATTAAACCTAGAGCTTTGTGCATACTAGGCAAGCACTCTACCCACTGAGCTATATTACCCTTATATAATCTCAAGACAAGGATTCTATATAGTCTGGCTTTGAACTCATAGAAATCCACCTGCCTCTGCCTCCTGAGTTATGAGGATGCACTACCACACCCAGCAAACAAGGATTCTTTTATTTTATTTATATATCTATTTTATGTGTATGGGTGTTTGATCTGCATGTATTTCTGCATGCACCACATGGATCCCCTGGAAATGGGCTTACAGTCATACATTTTTAAGCCATCGTGTGGGTGCTGGGAATCGAACCAGGGTCCTCTGAAAGAGCAAATAGTGCTCTTAACCACTGAGCCATCTCTTCAGCCTCAAGACAAGGATCTGATGATTAATACCTAACAGGTAGCTTGAGAACATCATTTTTTAGGAATTAGAGGTTTCCTTCTTCTCTTCCACTGGGATGATACAGCTGCCTCCTTGGTGACCTCCCTGAACCCACCTGGACCCTCTGAAGAGTCCTGCTGAGTGGGAATCAGGACAAGCCTTTCCTGCTCCCCATTAAGCCTTGTAAGCTTCCTTCCTATCCTAGGATAAGATTTAGCCATGCCCACCTCATCCTCTGCCCCCTCCCCCCATCACCTTATTAACCACCCTGCTGCCTGTCCCTCCACTATCCCTGCCATGGGGCTTTGCCTGAAATGATCTTACCTGGCTCCTGCCTGTGCTTTGAGGCCTACATATATAGCACTATACTTCCCTGATTACTCCATCTGAAGCCCTGATCTATTTCTTGCTTTCTATCTTAGTAGCCTGTCTGTTCTCTTTATAGCTCTTGTTAAAATTTTGAATTATTATCTGGTTTTCTCCAGGTTCTCATCCTTAGACTTGGCATCTTCATGATGGCAGAGATGAGCATGTTATTTTATTCAATGTTGGGTTTTATTTTTGTTTTTGTTTTTCAAGACAGGATTTCTTTGTGTAGTCCTGGCTGTCCTGGAACTCTGTGTAACAGCTCTGGCTATCCTGGAACTCTCTATAGACCAGGCTAGCCTCACACTCATAGAGATCCAGCTGCCTCTGCCTCTAGTGCTGGGATTAAAGCATGTCCCACCGCCACCGGCAGCTAACTGAATATTGTCTTCTTAGTACTTAGCCTCACACACATTGAGTGTTAATATATACAGCGAACCAACTAAATGCATGTAGGGTACCTGCTGAGAGTCTTAGAAGCCACCACCCTTCCCCAGCACTCCCCACCTCCTGGGGGAACTGCCAGGGTCTCCACAGCTCAGAACCCTTTCTTTTTTTCTTTTCTTTCTTTCTTTTCTTTTTTTTTTTTTTTTGGTTTTTCGAGACAGGGTTTCTCTGTGTAGCTTTGCGCCTTTCCTGGAACTCACTTGGTAGCCCAGGCTGGCCTGGAACTCACAGAGACTGGCTCTGCCTCCCAAGTGCTGGGACTAAAGGCGCGTGCCACCACTGCCTGGCCAGAACCCTTTCTTGTTCTTAGGGAAAACTTCACCTATGGCCTCTCCTCGCCGTGTCCAGAGCTGCCTTCTTGGAGAATGACAAGGCCAGCCCAAACGGCTATTTTGTGTGGACCAGGCACTGCAGCAGGGTACCGAGGGGGAAACTCCTCGGTGCATTACAGTCTCCATGAAGAAAAGGCACGTGACCCGACCCGAAAGCACCTTTTGAATAAGCGGCATGAGGGAGGGAGCTGCTCTAATCCCTAAATGGCTTTGCTGACAGCGAGAAGCTTCCTGGTTGAGGGGAGCCGGGGTGGGAAGTGAGGACACATTTGTCAGGAACCAGCTCAGCAGTGCCCTGGTCCCCAGGCTTTTTTATTCACGACACGCTTCTGGCTAATGGAACTCGGAGATCTCTGACCTTGTGCTCCATGTTCCACTTTTGTTCTGCCCCCACCCCCACCCCACTCCCGCCGCACCCCCTGGTCCCTGCCAGTGTTAGACGCTGAGGCTGCTGGAGCTGTGGTCTTGGTCCCTATGGGGGACTGTGGCATCTGTGTGCCTGCCATGGCAGGGCAATTTGGGTGACATGAGAAGCCCCAGGTGACCCTGTGTAAAGGTGTGGGTCTGCATGCTAGGGGGTTTTGTCCACTTAGACACTCTGGGAACCAATACCATTGTGCTGTTTGGGTGCCTGCGACCACCCTATGTTGCTGTACATTAGCACTCCTCTCCAATGGTGGGGGACCCGCCTCAGCTTGCTTCCTCAAGGACGGATAACTTTTCAGGATGATAATGAACGGATGACAGGGTGAGACACCTGGATCCTGAAGACCATCCGGAAAGGAGGATTTCGGAACACAGTGTGGGTGGGAGGGCCGTGGAGTCACAAGTGCCGTGTCTCCCAGATACCTTTCTGGTTCTATTCAACTTTTAGAGGGCTAAGGGGGTGCAGACAAAGGAGGCCCAGGAGATGTGGAAACACGTTGGCTGTGGGAACACGTTATCCATCTCCCTGCTTCATAAACCTACAGTCCCTGCTTGGCACTCTCTGGACACATACATGTGTGCTCACACACACACACACAGAGACACACAGAGACGACACACACACACACACACACACACACACACACTCACGCGCACAGACACAGACATACAGACACAGACATACAGACACACACAGAGACACACATACATACATACACACACACACACACACACACACACACACACACACACTCCTTAGGAGCTCTGTAAAGGTCAAGGCTCCTTTTTTTTTTTTTTTTTTTTTTTTGGTTTTTCGAGACAGGGTTTCTCTGTAGCTTTGGAGTCTGTCCTGGAACTTGCTTTGTAGACCAGCCTGGCCTCGAACTCACAGAGATCCGCCTGGCTCTGCCTCCCGAGTGCTGGGATTACAGGCGTGCGCCACCACCGCCCTGCTAAGACTCCTATTCTAATCTCCCAGTCCCTTCACCTTGGAGCTGAACCAAAGCCAGTTTCTATGCAGAGATGAGGGAGGGCATTCCTAAGTACTGGCTGATAGAATTCTCAGGAGGCCGGGACTCACGGTGACCGGTGACTGGCGCAGGCCTCGGGGCACCAGAAGCTAGAAAGCTGCCTCCTGGACATGGAACTCGTCAAGGTTAATTGGTCTCAATATTGTTTTTTCTTTTTCCTTTCTCTCTCTCTCTTCCTTCCTTAGTGCTGGGGATAAAAACCTGGGCTGCTGCTTGATTTTTTTGTATAGTGTGTGCGTGTGTGCAGTGTATATGCAAATATGCCTGTATATGTAGGCATACTCACTCATGCATGTGCGTGTTATGGCCAGACAGGGATGTGAGGAGTCTTTCTCTACAGCTTCTCACCTTTTTTGGTTTTGTTTTGTTTGAGAAAAGATCTCACTACGTAGCCCTGGCTGGTCTGGAACTCACTATGTGCTGGGACTAAAGGCATGCTCCACCATATCTTTATGTATGTATGTATGTATGTATATATGTATGTATGTATGTGTGTATATATGTATGTGTGTATGTATGTATGTGTTTGTATATATATGCATGTGTACGTAGCTATGTATGTGTGTATGTATGTATGTATGTATCTATCTATCTATCTATCTATCTATCTATTTTTGAGTCAAGTTTTCTCACTGAACCTGGAGATACCTGTTTTGACTAGACTAGCTGGCCAGCTAACCCCAGAGATCCATCTATATCTGCCTCCCTAGTACTGGGGTTACAGACATGTATCACTGTGCCCAGCTTTTATGTGGGTGCTGGGATCTGGACTCACGTCTTCATGGTCACACAGCATTCACTTTACCACTGAGCATCTCCCCAGCTCTGGCACCTCTTATCTGCTAAGCAATTATTGTCCTGAAGAGCTGCCGCCCCCAAACTGGACCTACATGCTCTCCTGCTCTTTCCTAATGGATTTCGGCCAGGGAAAGGACAGTAGAGTTCAGAAGCTTAGGCAATGTCCATACTGAAAGTTCTCAGGAGGGCATAAAACAGAAACTCTTGACACTGGTCCAGGATGATTAGTGATAACACTCTCCTCAAGGCTTCAAGGTCCTTTGTGCAGAGGACAAGCTTCTACTCCCCACTGCAGAGACAGCTGCCAGTCCCCAAACTGGAGAGCTTTAGCCCTTAGCACAGGCTGCTAGCCAGTCAATGTTTAGTCAATATTAACTGTGAATGTCAGCGTACTCCCTGGTGAAGAACCTCCGAGGATGCTCATCTTCTGGATCTCTGGAAAGCAGGTGTGTGTTAGGGTGGGGATGTGAAGGCTAATTGTCATTGTGTGACTGGATTTGGAGTCATCTAGGAGACACACCTCCAGGCACATCTATGTGTGCATTTCCAAAGAGGTTTAAGTGAGGGGAGCCCCATACTGAAGGTGGGTGTCATATCTCCATGTGCTGGTGTCCTGGACTGAATAAAAGGAGGAAGTGAACCGAGTCCAGCATTCATCTTTCTCTGCTTCCTGATTGTGGATGCCACGTGACCAGCAATTTGTGTGACAGCCGTGATGCCTTCCCACTCACAATGAACCATGGCTCCTTAAATTGTGAATCAAAATAAATCCTTTTTTTTTCTTAAGTTGCTTTTGTCACATAGCAGTTGGAAAAACAACTAATGTAGACAGGAAGCTGGTGTGGTGTCCAGCTCGAGGTCCAAGGAGGGCAGGTGACCGGTGCTGTGTCCCTACAGGGCTCCCCCTTCCCTGCCTCACACCCCGGAATGCCTTTCCTCTGGACCCTGCGGTCAGGGGAGTCCGCCTCTGTCCCACGCAGGCCTGGTGACCTTTCACTCAAGTTGGCAAATACATCCTTTGCTAGTCTTGGAAATGAAATTGTGTTCAACATTTGTAGAGGGCTTTTATAGCACCTGGTCCTTTATAGACATTAGCTAATTAAAAGGAGGAGGAAGAGAAGAGGGGTAGGAGGAGAGAGATTGATAGGGGCCTGGGGGGTGTTGTCCAGGCTCCTCCCTTCTTTCCCAAAGATGGGACTTTCTCTAGAGAATAAGACACACTCATGGCCAGAAAGCAGGAGGAGGACAGAGCTTAGTAACTTATTAAAGAGGAAACGGCTCTTGGGGCATCGGTCCCTTGGCCAGCTGTACTTAGCAACTGGGCCCAACCTGAAAATATAGGTTTGTACCTGTCACAAATGATTCCAACACTTTTGCCCTTTTTTGAAGGCGGAGGCGGGGGTGGGGGGGGGGTGGCAGGGTGGGGGGGGAGTGTTAACTACTACAGCCAGCGCCGTTGTCAAGATTCCTTCCCAGAGGAGCAGGGCACACAGTCTGGCCCAGGGACCAGGAGCCAACCCTTCATTGTCTCTGAGAACCACAGTCCTGGATTGGCAGCCGATGGCATGGCGTGAGGAAGGACATGGAACCCTCCTCCTCACCCCACTTTCCTGTCTGTGAGCATCAGTGGGAAGCTCTCCCTAAGCCAGCCAAATGCCTCGTCTTTGCTTCCCCATCTTTCCTCACCTTCCTCAGACCTTGCCTGTGCCAGCTTGAGGCAGTCAGTGGAACGGCACTCCAGCGGGCAGCTGGCCAGGGCCATCCTGGGGAAGTGGGGAGGGGGCTGCATCTTATAGGATTCCTCTAGGAAGCCTGAGAAAGCTGCTCTGGGCCCTAGAAAGACAGCCACAGAAGCACACCGCCTGGCCCCTGCTACCTCCTTTCCCTGTACCCCCACAGGTGCTTGCCTCACAGTATGGTTTAGTTCAAGAGAGTACAGAACGGGAATCGAAGAGGAAGGCGGTACATCGTCTTCCCACTGACCACCACAGGGACTGTGTCGGTAGACACGGGCCCTCCTCCCAAGGTGAGTATCACAGGCCTGGCTGCCCCTGCCCACCCTAGTCCCATCAGTCTGTTTGGTGCTGATTGGAAAGTCAGCAGTTCTGGAGGCCCTGCCAAGTCTAGTGGAGGAGGGCCTGACCTCCCCTCACCATAATTATCTATCTTATAAAATACAGGCATTGAACTTCATAAAACCAATTAAGACTTCAGGGCCAAGGCACCCGGGAGCAAGCAGGAATCCTCCGCTCTGGGTGACAATGGGAGTCCACTCCAAGGACAGAGCAGTTACCTCACGGTTCTTTACCTCATGGGTTCCACTTTAAAGAGCCCCCACCCCCAGCCCCCAACAAAACTACTGCAGAGACAACAGAAGCACCAAGGCCAAACCCAGGGAAGGACTGGCCGGCTGACAGAGGCAGAGAGCTAGAACTGTTCCTTCCCTTTTGTGACCGGCAGCCCAACAGAGCCTGCTTCTCCCTCCCTCCCTCCCTCCCTCCCTCCTGCCTGCCCCCCACATCCCTCTCTGGTTCCACAAAACCTCAAGAGCCTCCCATCAAGTTACCAAGGCAACCGCAGCCCTGCAAGATTCACAGCGATTCTGGGAGAGAGCAGAGACTGACAGGAGCCCCAGACAGGATGCCAGGGTTGGGGTGTGTGTCTGGGGGTAAACAAGGAGACAGGCTGCAGGCTGAGTGAGCAGCTCCCCTCTCTGTTCTCAACTGCTTTGAGGCTCTGTGCTCAGGCTGGAGGAGGCTTGTTTCACAGGCCAGTGCCATGACGGCAATGAAGCTTCCCTCCCTGGGGGTGGTTTGGGGAAAACAGACACTGAGTTCCCGGCCCATCATGGACCACCCGTCCTTCTGCTTTCTAAGTCCAGAGGCTCTCCACGCCTCCCCTGTGGGAGACGGAACTGGGAAGGAGGGGATCATGGCTGTCTGTGTGGTGGATGTAGTCTGGCTCTTGGCTCATTTACTTTCTCGGACTCTGTTTTCTTAGATGGAAATAGGGATAACGTGATGAGTCCCAGGATTTAACAATCCTATAAATATGCTTGCATAAGGCCCAACCCTGGGTAAGTTTTTCCGTAAGCTGCAAACATTTTTATCATTATTTCTATTTTTTAAATTACATCGAGTGTGTGTGTGCGTGTCACAGCTAACACGTGGAAGTCAGAAGACAATTTGCAGGAGCTGCCTTCCTCTTTGCATCACGTGGGTGCCAGGGATTACACTCAGGTTATCAGGTGTGATGACAAGAGTCTTCAGCCCCAAGCTACCAATGGGTCCCCATTTTGATGATTATTAGCACTGTACACTTTGCTTATTTATCGGGAAAATCAGAACCATGGTTAGAACTGATTCAATTGTGGCTTGCGGATTCCCTGAAGAATCGTGTTTGTAACTGTACCTTATTCTCAGTGAAGGAAGCCGGCTCTGCGTTCTCTCCACTCCCTGCTATGTATGTTGGTGCACACCTGTAATCCTAGCACTGAGGAGGGAGAAAGGACAGGAGAGAACCCAAGGCTAGCCTCAGTTACATAGTAAGATCCTTTCTGTCTTAATTACTTTTCTATTGCCACGAAGAGACACCAGGACCAAGGCAACTCAGTGGAGAGAAAGTTTATTTGGGGCTTACAGTTTCAGAAGTTTTAGAGTTCATGCTCATCATGGTGGGGATCATGGCAGCCAACAGGCATGGGGGCAGTAGCTTAGAGTTGATCCAGAAGCATAAGGCAGAGAGAGTTAACTGGACATGGATTGGGCTTTTGAAACCTCAAAGCCCACCCCCAGTGACACACCCCTTCCAACAAGGCCACACCTCCTAATTCTTCCTAAGCAGTTCCACCACTTGGGGACCAAGTATTCAAATATATGGGCCTTTTCTCATTCAAACCACCACACGGTCTCAAACGAAACAAAAAGCTGTACATGAGGGCTCATATTTGTAATTCCAGCACTGAGGAGGCAGACAGAAGGGCCAGGAGTTTGAGGTCATCTTCAGTTACATAGTAAGTTCCAGACTAGCCTGGGCTATATGAGGCCCCATTTAAAAGCAAACAAACAGAAAGAACAGAACCAAATAGGTTAGATACTAGAGAGTCATCGCCAACTGGCCCAAATCCCTAGTACCTAAGCAATAAGGGAGACTTGGGGGCCTGGGGTACAGCCCAGTGGTAGAGTGGATGAGACACTGATTTTGATTCCTAACACACACACACACACACACACACACACACACACACACACACACAGACTGACCAATTCCTGGAGCTCAGATGAGGTAGTAGAGAGGCAATATTTGTGAACTTCAACTCACTTCCACACTAGATGTGAGCCTTTGTCTCAGCCCTCTATCACTTCCTCCTCCAGAGCCTGAGGCTTCCCAGCAGACTAAGGAGAAAATGGCCATTTAAGATGGAAAAGATTTTGTCCCTATAAGAGAGGGTCGGAACTTCAGGCTAGGGGAGGGGCTATGGGGAGTGGACAAAGTGCATTGATCCCTCTTTTGTTTGAGGGTTTGGTATTTTTGGTTTGGTTCTTTGAGACAGAGTCTCATTATGTAGCCCAAGTTGACCTTTAGCTCCCTGGTTTTTCTAGGCCCCATTTTAAGACATGAATGAGCAGGACACTCCTCCAGGCTCAGTCACACTTTGGACTTTTTGCCTGTTTGTTTTGTTTTTCATTTACTGAAATCTCATACAACCCAAGCCTTGAACTCACTATATTCTGAGGGTAGCTTTGAACTTCTGGCCCTCTTGGCTGAACATGTGCCACCACCCACCCAGCTCACACTCTGACTTTTTTGAGACAGGGTTTCTCTGTGTAGCCCTGGCTGTCCTGGAGCTCTGTAGACCAGGCTGGCCTCAAACTCACAGAGATCCGCCTGCCTCTGCCTCCCGAGTGCTGGGATTAAAGGCGTGTGCCACCATCGCCCAGTTTACACTTCTGACTTTTGAGATTGACCAATCTTGGGTTTTGGAACCAATGTAGCCTTCTTCATCCTTGGTTCTTCCTACAGCTCCGTGTTTCAAATCTACAATCAAAAAGAAGTGATAGACGCTGGGCATGGTCGTGCATGTCCTTAATCTCAGCACTTGGGAGCAGAGGCAAGTCCATCTCTGAGTTCGAGGCCAGCCTGGTCTACAAAGCTAGTTCCAGGACAGCCAGGGCTACACAGAGAACCCTGTGGGGAGGTGGAGGACATGACAGAACACTACACAGGGACAGGACAGGGACTTTGTCCATTCCCTTGAAGTCTTCCTCTAGTCTGGCATTCTGACCAATGGCACAAGGGAGTGTCCCAGGGTCTTTGGTGTGTGTCACATGCGAAAGGAGGGGTCAAAGTGCAGCTGGGGGAATTCGGGTGAAGTCTCGAGAAATGCCCTGACCTGGGAGACATAGGGGGAAGGCTGCAGGCCTGCGGGTTTATGGGATTTACTGCTCTTCAGATTTTCCTCCAGAGAGGGCTAATCCTCACTGTTGGTTAATATTGGTTAAGCGGCAGAGCTTGTGGCTGGCCACTGCCCAAGCGGCCATGCCGTTGGAGGAGAATGCTGGAGGAGAGTCAGGAGCCATGGTTACCTTTCTAGAGTTTTATTGGAGAGAGGGAGAGAGAGAGAGAGAGAGAGAGGACTGCGCAGAAAAGAAGAGAATGAGTAGAGGGTACGCCCGCTTTTTAGGCTGGGACGCCATCGCAGGCTGGCGACATAATCAAGGACCGAATCCTTACACTCACCCCTACCACCCTGCAGTTAGTGCCTCAGTGGGGCTGGGTAACCAACGTTAGGGCCTTGAACACGTGGACACTAGGGCGTTAGAAGAAAGTGGAGGCTCTCCCCCCTTCCCCAGTCCAAGGCCTTTGATTTCCTGGGAAGCCAAACTCTAGGGAGAACACCTGAGTTGGTTTGGAGGGCGACAGATCAGGGGGTGAATCAATCCCCTGTAACAAACACACAACTCTGACCTTCAACTCTGTGGGCAACAAACAAAGCCTGCTCCAGCCCAGAGGTTCTGTTCTTCCCAGTACTGTGCCTGGGCTCCCCAACCCCAGTCTTCTCCACAAAGAGACGGTGGAGGTGTTAAAAGCCAAAGGCCTGGCTTTTCTTTTAGGCTGTGTAACCTGACACAGACATCTTACCCTTGCTAGACTCAAATCAACACCACACAGGCCCGTTTACTGGGAAGGAGGAATTTACAAGTGCTTGGTTTTGTGGGGTTTTTTTTGGGGGGGGGGCGCGTGGGCGTGAGGAGAAAACCTGAAAAAGACAACTGGGAAAAATTCTGGGTGTGGCACGAAGGGGTTGTTGGGAAGCCTTCCCCTCTGGACTTCCCTTCCACAGCAGCTGCTGCGCAGTTGTACCGCCCGTGCTGGGTCAGGAATGTGCCACACCCTTAGACCTGTTGAGCAGCCTCAGCCTCCATCCAATCCTATCTGACTCCAGGAAATTCGAGCCAGGTTGGGGACTGTGTCAGATTTGAGAGAGAAAGTTCCCGTCCCCACTCCCCAAGATGAAGAGCCTGGTGGGCAGGGCATAGACAAGAGCAACACCGACTAATCTGGAAATCTTTCTGAAGAAAACAGAGATATTCTGCTTCCATGAGAAGGCCAGAGGTTTGCTTTTGGCAAAGGGCCTGAAATTCCATGGCCCCAAGCTAGGTGGGAGCCGGCTTTGGCCATGACATCCCCACGGAGACCTGCTTCATAAACTGTCCTCTCAGAGGCACAGAGAGCAGCTTCCTGAAACCCACGGAGCCCCACACAAGTTGGAGCCAGTTCCCACTCAAGTTTCGGGTCTCTGTCTGCCAGAAGAAGACAGAGCTTGGACAGTCTGCCCTGCTCACCTTCATCCCGACAGGCAACATTTCCCAAGCCTGGGCTGAGAGGAGACAGCTAGAATCCTCTGGGGTGACTCAGGAGCACCCCCTGCTGTTTAGCTTGCCTGCCGGCATCTAGAGGTGGGGAAGGATCCAGCTGCAGTGCCCACATCCTGCCCGCCAGGAAGACCCTGGCTCCAGAGCCCTCCAAGCACTACCAGACGCTGAATTAGAACCGGACTTCCCTAGGAAGTAAACAGACCAGACAGGAGGCTAACACCTAGGCTGTCACACCCCAGGCCCTGAAGTGTGGCCTCTAGACATAGGCAAAGAGCTCTGAAGACAGATGTCACCAGCTTCAGAAGAAAAAGCATGGTCCACATAGCAAGACCAAACACCTTTTCCGAGCCCAAGAGAGTAGAAACTGAGACGCTCGGTCACCTCTGGGCTCTGACTATGGGCCTTGAGGAGTCCAGGAAGGGACATCTTAATGCTCCCAGCCAGGGGCCATTTACCACTGGCTGGTAATAGCTATTTCAGGAAAGGCCTCCAGCTCCTCATCTTCAAGCACAGGAGAGACCCATGAGTCCCTTGTTCTCTAGTTCTTAGATTCCGTGGGTTTACAGGATTCTCCAGGGCTGCGTTCCCTCCAGGACGTCCACCCCCATTCCTAGCTCTTTCTTCCTTCCTGATTTAAATTCATTTTGTACATCGTAAATAATAGCATCTGGGAGGGAGGGGCTTCCCTCCAACATGCTCCCTTTCCAGGATCGGGAAGGAGGGGGGAAGAGGAGATAGACGGTGAGAAACTGGTTAGATGAAGATCAAGAACAGAGTGATAAACCCCAAGTGAACCCTCTGGCTGGCGGGAGAGGTCAGGACAGGTTTCAGCATCATCACTGGTCATCTCCCACTTGGCACTTTACAGCTGCTGTGTGTGTTCACACTACACGTAGGCCTGCACACACACACCACTCTGTGGAGGCTGGACATCTGTACACACACACCACTCAGTCTGTGGAGCCTGGACATCCGCATACGCATACACACACACACACACACACACACACACACACACACACACACACACACCACACCACTCAGTCTGTGGAGAAGGCCCAGCAAATGTGAAGTTGGAGGGGGGCAGCTCTCCTCACTGGACTCAGTGAGTTCCATCCCTATATGCAAGTGAGTGCTGAAACAGAATGCAGGCAATGGAGTCAAAGCAGAAGACCCCCCACTCAGAGCAATGCACCCACCAAAGCCCACCACCACCACCACCACCCCCGCTGCCACCTGCCCACACTAAACCGTGGGCACAGGGAACAAGCCTGTTTTACGGAGCAGGAGCTGGATCAGTGGTTGGGGAAAAGGAAGCCTTAAGCTTAGGTCCGACCAAGGACAACACTCTCTGCCTCCCCGCCCCCCACACACCCGACACACACACACTGCTCCCGCCCCACAATTAAAAGAAACAAGAGGAAAAACCCTCCCAGACAATTCCTACAGCTACATTGCAGTCTATAATCATCCCAAGTTTATGAAATCCCTGCCCTGGCTGCCCCCAGCCCTGTCCTCCCAAGGTAGCCTATATTTTTCAGGTCTTGGAAAGTGTCTCCAGGATATATTACCCTGAAAGACAGATCTGCTCCTGGAATGCAAGGAGACAGTGATGAATTTGCCCGCACACTGGCAACCTACTTCCATTAACTCTTATGTCCAAATAATTCCTGTAAATCACCGAGGACGAAGCCGCGAGGGAAAGTAAGTTCTTGACACCAATCTCCAGCAGCGATTCCTCCTTGGAACCTGTTTTCCAGGTGTGGAAACCATGTAGAACCTTAGGCTTCTGGGAGGAAGCAGCAGAAACCAGGCCTCATCCCATCTACTGCCCATGTCTCCCTGACCCAAGCTTCTGTGACTTTGGAAGAGGGAAGAACCACACAGACATGGGGTCAGCCACCCTGTTCTAGAGGTTGAGGGCTCTGGCAGCCCCTCAGTGGGGTGGAGCTGCCTTCCAGGAGCATCTCCACATCCCTGGTAGCTAAGAGAGTAGCTCCTGTGGGACCAGGACCCAGGAGGACCCAGTGACAGGCAAGAGAAAGATGACTGAGTTCTGTATACAGTTGGCTTACTCATTCCTTCGCAAAGGACTCTAATAATTGCCTTTTTCTTTCAGTACTTGAGATGAAATCCAGGACCTTGAGCATGCCAAGTGCTCTACCACTGAGCTTTATCACCAATTCCTCCCCTTTAAAACAAACAAACAAACATTTATTTGTCTTAAGACAGTATCTCATTATATAGCCCAGTCTGGCCTCAGATTCTGGGTTTTCTTGTCTCAGCCTCCCAAATGATAGAATGACAGGTATATACCGCCACTCATGCTACTGCACTCATAGAGTTTAGAAGGGCTGGTACAGATCAGGGTCAAACATGGGTCTCCCACCTCCAAAGTCAGGGTCAACCATGGGTCTCCCACCTCCAAAGTCTGCTTTCTGGGTGTTCACATCCTAAGAGGGAAGGGAGCCAGGAGCAGGTGGCATTTCAGCTTCTAAGTGTGCCCACCTGCCTAACTTAGCTGTAAGCCACAGGCTCATCAACTCACACTTATGGTTGCCGCCTGTGCCCTGCTCACATGGCCCTCCACCAAGCCAGCCTCCAGCTGGGCGACTGATACATCTTGGGGATGGGCCAGGTGGGGCCTGGAAGCCGAAAAGGGAAGATCTGGTATTTCTGTAGGGCCTGGAAGAAAGCTGGGCAGATGGGTCTGAACTGGCTGAGCCAGAAGGCTGGTTAGCGGGGAAAGCATAAGGCATACTGCAGCCTGCCTTTCTCCAGTTGGCTATCAGAGCGCTTCTGTCTCCTTCCACTCTCCCAGTCCCTCCCTAAATTGCCTGCCTCAGATGTGATTCTGTCCAAATGAAGAGACTGGCGCGTAGAGGGATACTGGCGTGTAGAGGGATGCTGTGTGCTCATTACTTCCCAGTTACCTTCGAGCAGCAGCAGGCTGGGGAGCTGGCTGCCCAGACCACAACAGGAACAGTTTGTGATGTTCTGTTCCAGCAGCTTGGAGAGCGTTTCCTGTGGCTCAGACCTCAGGATTTGTAGCCAGGATGGGAAAGGCAGGAAAGAGGAAGGCCCTGAGCTCTTGGCCAACCAGCCAGCTTGTTTGTAGCCTGGAATAGTGGTGTCCATATGGACTCTCCCTGCCTAGGAGGAAAAAAGTCAGCAGTACTCAGCCCTGTGATTCTAATAGCAGTCAGATTCTGTCGCTTTTGGGTCCCGAGGTTTCCCCCAAATGAGGGGAGGATAAGCAGGAGCTAATCTCTGGCGCTTTGTTGGACCTCTCTCTCTTAGGGGGAACTCAGCCCCTTCCTCTCTCAAGTGTGTCCTTGGTAGGGATGGGGACACGCGTGTCGTTCCTTTCCAGCAGGTTGTACACTTGCTGGTGTTGGGAGTTATCTAGTGGGATAATCTTAGTCAGTTCAGGCTATTAAAACAAACCAGGTGACTTAGAAACAACAGGAATCAATTTCTCACTGTTTTGGAGGCTGGAAGTCCAAGATGAGAATGCTTAACCCACTTCTGGATTGCCGGTGCAGCCTCACATGGTAAATCATAGAGAAGAAACAAGCTACCATAACCTTTGAGGCATTAATCCTCATTTGTGAGTTTCCACCCATATACGCCATCTAATCTTCATTATCTCCCAAGGCCTGCTAAGTGAAATATATAGAAGACCAAAGGTCTACACTAGGCTCAACTGGACAAACCAAAATGGAGTCACTTGTGCTGACACTCTATATCACCAAGGCAAAACTGAGTTGTTTACCTGACCTTTAAAGAAACCAAGAGATTGAGAGACTGTAGCCAGGTTCTCAAGCAAGCCAGTTAAAAAATAATTGAAAAGAAAAATAAAAGATAAGACCTCATATAGTCTGGGGTGGCTTTGAACTCACTGTGTAGGAGAAGCAGTACTTAAATTTCTGATCCTCCTGCTTCCACCTCCTAAGTGCTAGGATTATAGGTGTGTGTCGCCACACTTGGTTGTATGTGGTGCTAGGCAAGCACTCCACCAACGAAGCTACATCTTCATTCTAGAATTTTGGACTATGAAAGGGGAAGCTAGCAATATGTCTCCCCTCCCCTCCCCTCCTCTTCCCTCCCCTCCCCACTGCAATTATAGAGGTAAAACAATCAATGCTGGATGAGCACAGCGGGACGAGAAGTCAGAAACACACTCCGAGGAGGCCGTTTTCTTCCTTCCTTCTCTTTCTTTTTTAGAGGCAGGGTCTGGTCTCAAACTTCCGTGGCTAAGGCATGTGCTACATAAAATCACACCTGCATTTTTGTACAGTGCTAGGGGTTGAACCCAGGACTTGGAGCATGCACTTTACCAACTAAGGTATGCACATGGCCTAAGGCCACTGTTTTCTTTTTTTGGTTTTTTTGAAACAGGGTTTCTCTGTGTGTTTTGTTTTGTTTTTTGAAACAGGGCCTCACTCTGTAGACCAGGCTGGCCTCAAACTCCTGAGTGCTGGGATTAAAGGCATGCACCACCACCGCCCAGCTGGCCACTGTTTTCTAAACTAAGGAAAGACAACAAGATGGAGTATGTGCGGGTGGGGACTGTGTCTTTCTACTTTAGCCAAGGTGACCAGGAAGCCTATGCTGGCACTACTACCAAATAGGGGTGGAGCACAGGTTATGGATAGATGAACCACGGAGTAGGGAGGAGTTATTATCAGGCTGGCTCTGAGCCCACCCCGACCGGATCTTTGTCTAGACAATTCCTCTCCAGCGGAGGCTGAGCAGCTGGTGTAGAAGCAACCTCTGTGTTGCCACCAAGGAGTCTGATTAGGAGAGCCCCATGTGGGGCTGCTAATGGGCTGGGGACATTAAGCACAAATGCTTTCAGGGACATCAGCTTGAGCACAGCCCGGGAAGAAACAAATATTTTAACCTCAAAGAACAGAGTGTAGGGACAAAGGGGTTCCCTCTGCTTACTCTGCCATGATCTCCTATTCTCCACCTGCAACAGTTGATGCTAATTCCTGAATCCAAGAATGCCCTGCCCAGGGCGGGGTGTTGTGGCAGGAATGAGGGTCTGAGGGATTGATGTCTTGGCCAACAACTCTTACAGTCAGAAAGTCGTTGACATTTAATTTGAATGACTCTGTGATAACCTAAGCCCACTTCCCTTAGTTGGGGAGTGAGGAGAAAGGACTTAAGATCAGGACCACTGGGACAAGTTTCCTCTTTAAACCCAAATTATTTGCTCCAGGCCAGTAATTGGAACCAACAGTGTCAGCACCAGCTGGGAACTCTCTAGAAATGTACTTTTCCAGGTCCTACTTGGATCTATCTATTGTTCAGAAAGTCTAGGTGTGGCAACAGGTAATATACAATGTCAAGTTCCCCAAGTAATGTCTGTGGACATTCATTCATTCATTCATTCATTCACTGTGTATGTGTGGGTGTGTACGTGCCACAGCATGCACTTTAAAGTTTCAGAACTATAGCTGGGCAGTGGTGGTGGTAGTGGTGGCAGGCGGCGGCGGCGGGCAATGGCGGCGCACGCCTTTAGTCCCAGCACTCAGGAGGCAGAGGCAGGCGGATCTCTGTGAGTTCGAGGCCAGCCTGGGCTACCAAGTGAGTTCCAGGAAAGGTGCAAAGCTACACAGAGAAACCCTGTCTCGAAAAACCAAAACCAAAACAACAACAACAAAAAAGTTTCAGAACTATGGCCCAGGGGTGGTGGTGCTCGACTTTAATCCCAGCACTCAGGAGGCAGAGGCAGGCGGATCCTGGTCTACAGAGTGAGTTCCAGGACAGCCAGGGCTACACAGAGAAACCCTGTCTTGAACACCAACAAATAAAATAAAGCTTCAGAACTGTTGCTAAGCTGGAGAGATAGTAGCTCAGTCAGGACAGATGCTGATCACCAAGCCCGATGACATAAATTCCATTCCTGGGACCCAAACGTGGTGGATGGAGAGCACCGACTCCAGCAAGCTGTCCTCTGACCTCCATGTGTACACACAGACACACACACGCACACAGACACACACACACACACACACACACTAAACAAATTAGACAAATAAGTGTAAAATGAAGCCACTATGTCTTTAAAAAATAAGTGTAATACATTTTTTAAAGTTACTGTTGCTCTTGTGTTATATACCGGTGTGGGTGTGGGTTACATGGGTCTGTGGACTCAAGAGGCAGAGGCAACCCAAGGATGAATCTTTAGCCTTTCCCAGCTGCAGGGGGATTTCGCCTCCATGGACTGGTCCACTGTACCTTCATCCCCAACATCTCTCATCTAAGCTTCCCCAAGGGACAATGCCAAATGCAAATTCTCAGTTAAGGAATACCACAGTTTTCTGGATTGTTCCTCAGCTAGGTCTGCGTAGGCTTTGCACCCTTAGAAACTCTGGTTAGAAAGATTCACATAGAGGGTAACAAGAGAAACAAAGGAGGGTCAAGGATAGGTGCAGCACTCTGGAGCCAAGCCACGGTAGCTCTGTGGGAATTGTCCCCACACTCCTGGCTCTACTCCCCACTTCCTACCCACAACACAAGCTTAGAAGAATGTCAAGAGAAGGAAAGCCTAGGAGAGGATGCAACAGGCAGCCTCCTCGAAGCAGAGGAATGGAACCTTCTCAGTGCGGAAATCCCAAGTCAGGCCTCAGCGGAGGCCTTTGATCTTCTCCTGTGGTAATAAATGTCAGAGCCGTGTCTAAGTGGCCCTGTGAGGAGCCAACTGCGGAGAACAACAACCATGACCTTTGCATTTTGCCCAGAGCAGAAAAGGATGGTGGAGGAAATTTATCTCCTGCTCAGCTCCAACTCTTCCTCTTGACTCCCACTTCACGTAGGGTCCCCTGACAGTCCAAGCCCTCCGGTCCATCTCCCCTAGCTGTCTGGGTGTGTAACCTTCCTTCATCTTCCCCCATCCACTGAATGAGAACTGGTTCAAACCATGTCTTAGAGCAGCAGCAAGTGAGGTCCGGTGCCAGGGGCTTCAACAGCGTCTACTTACTTCTACAGACACCAGGCACGCATGGGATGCGCATGCACACATGCAGACAAAACACTCACACACATAAAATAAATAGCTGGGCAGTGGTGGCACACCCTTTAATCTCAGCACTCCGGAGGCAGAGGCAGGAGGATTTCTATGAGTTTGAGGGCAGCCTGGTCTACACAGAGCAAGTTCCAGGACAGCCAGTGCTACACAGAGAAAGCCTGTCTTGAAAAACAAACAAACAAAACAAACAAACAAAAAACCAATAAAATAAAATAAATAATTCTAAAAATAATTTTTTAAAGAAAAAGAAGCAAGCGGGTCCTTCTGAGTTGAGCCCAGAAATTCCAATTTGGCTGCCCCTGCACCACGTACTGCTGATGCATTTACCTTCTCCTCACTTGCTTAAGAAACATGTCCATGTGGACACTTGACCAACACCCTCGTGGAAAAAACAGATAAAAAGAAAATAAACATATTTCATTTGGTATTAGTTGCCTTATAGAAAATAAAGCTCAGCTGGACATGGTGGTGCATGTCTGTTATCAAGGCACTTTTTATTCCTTTTAAAAGTTTATTCACATCTACATGAGATCCACCTGCCTCTGCCTCCCAACTGCTGAGATTGAAGGTGTGCGCTACCACACCCTGCTTGAGACTCTGTCTCAACAAGAAAAGCAGTAGGGTAATTACGAGGAGACTATTCCTAGAGCCAAGATTTTCTCTCCAAACTTGTCCTCATCCACATTTTAACTAGGTTCAGAAAAGGGGTTATATTCCCTAATCGCCCTTGGAGCTAAGTACAGCCATAGGACAAAATGCCAGAAGATGGAATACAAGCAGGGTAATATATACGACTTTCAAGTCACGTTCTGGAGGGCTCAACATAGCTGGGCACTGTGCTGGCCTCCGCCTCCACCCAATTTTTATTGAGATGTAGTTGACTAATACAGGTTGCAGATTTTAGGATCCTGGGGAGACAGCTCAGTCAGCAAGATGCTTGTCAGGCAAGCATGAAAAGTGGAGAATCCACTTAAAAAGTTAGGCACAATGGCATGTGTCTGTAATCCCAGCACTGGGAAGACAGAGACAGGCAGATCCCAAAAGCTGCTGGCCAGCCAACCTAGACTAAAAAAGCGTGAGCTTCCAGTTCAGTGAAAAACACTCTCTCAAGACAATTAAGGCCGTAGGTGATGGAGAAGAGGCTTGATGTCTTCTGCTGGCCTCTGCACAATCATGCACATGCAGCGCACATCAGATGGAGAGTGACTGAGACACACAGACACACACACAAACAAAAACCAAATAAACAAACAAACAAATAAGGTGGAGAGTGATTGAGGGAGACAGTCACACACACACACACAAAAGTAAATATATAAAGTGTGATGTTTTGTGATACATACCATTATGAAATTATTGTCTCAATCAAACTAATATATCTATCACCTCAAACAGTAGTGTGGTGGTTTGGATAAGAATGATTCCCAGCCGGATGGTGGTGGCACACGCCTGTAATCCCAGCACTCAGGAGGCAGAGGCAGGCAGATCTCTGTGAGTTTGAGGCCAGCCTGGGCTACAGAGCAAGATCCAGGAAAGGCACAAAGCTACACAGAGAAACCCTGTCTCCAAGAAAAAAAAAAAAAAAAAAAAGATCCTCATAGTGGCCTGGAGAGATGACTCAGTGGTTAAGAGCACCCACATAGCAGCTCACAACTGTCTGTCACTCCATTTCCAGGGTATCTGATACCTTCACACCAATGCATATAAAATAAAAGTTAAATAAGTTATTATTTTTTTAATGGCCCCTAGGCTCGTATATATGAATGTTTGGTCATTAGGGAGTGGCACTACCTGACAGGGATTAGGAGGTGTGGCCTTGATGGAGAAAGTGTGTCATTTGGGGTTTCAGGAGCCCAGGCCAGGCCCACTGGTTCTCTCTCTCTCTCCTTTCCGCTGTCTGTGGATCCAGATGTAGAATTCTCAGTGTCCTCTCTGGCACCATGTCTGCCTGTGTGCTGCCATGCTTCCTACCATGATAATAATGGACTAAAACTCTGAATGTAAGCCAGCTCCAATTAAATGTTTTCCTTTATAAGAGTTATTGTGGTTAATCCTGGCCCCCAACTCCAGGTGGAGGCCCCCTGCTCAACCAGAGGGGCACACTGGCCACCAGAACTCAAGTTCAGTGAGCTCAGGGAACTCTGTGGAAAAGGGGGAGGGAGGACTGTAGGAGCCAGAGGGTCGAGGACACCAGGGAATACAGCCCACAGAACCAACTAAGGCTCACTGGGGTTCACAGAGTCTGAAGCAGCAACTACGGAGCCTGCAGGAGTCTGCACCAGGCCCTCTGCATGTATGTTGTGGTTGTGTAGCTTGGTGTTTTTATGGGACTCCTAACAGAGGGAATGGGCTGTCTCTGACTCTTTTGCCTGCTCTTGGGACCCTTTTCCTCCTATTGGGTTGCCTCATTCAGCCTTGATATGAGGGTTTGTGCCTAGCCTTATTGTATCTTTTTATGCCATGTTTGGTTGATATCCCTGGGAGGTCAGTTCTTTTCTGAAGGGAAATGGAGGAGCAGTGGATCTGGGGGAGAGGGGAGGTGGGGGGACTGAGAGGAGGGTATGGAGGAGAGGTTGTAGTTGGAATGTGTTGTGTGAGAGAAGAGTAAATAAAAATAAGTAAACAATAAAACTATAAGTTAAAAAAAAAGGTTACCGTGGTCATGACATCTCTTCAAAGCAATGGAACATTGAACAAGCAGTCTTTTTCAGCCAGGCAGTGGTGACACATCATGCCTTTAATCCCAGCACGTAGGAGGCAGAGGCAGGTGGATCTCTGTGAGTTCAAGGTCAGCCTAGTCTACAAAGGGATTTCCAGGACAGCCAGGACTGTTGCACAAAGAAACTCTGTCTTGAAAAACAGACAACAAACACCAAGTAGCTTTTTTCAAGTCATACTCTTTTTTTTTTTTCCAGACAAGGTTCCCCTGGGTAGCCCTGGCTACCCTGGAACTTGATTTGTAGACCAGGCTGGCCTTGAATTCAGAGATCCATCTGCCTCTACTTCCCAAGTGCTGGCCAGGTCACTCTTTTAAAAGGAGGGGAGTGCCCTTCACTTCTTTCTTTCCTCAAACTGAAATCTCACAGATGACGGCGGCAGCTGGAGGAACCAGCCATCTAAGGCCACAATATGGAAGTGATATATATATTTGTTGTTTTGTTTTGTTTTTTTGAGACAGGGTTTCTCTGTGTAGTTTTGGTGCCTGTCCTGGATCTCACTCTGCAGACCAGGCTGGCCTCAAACTCACAGAGATCCTTCTGGCTCTGCCTCCCAAGTGCTGGGATTAAAGGCGTGCACCACCACCGCTCAGTGGAAGTTATATATTGAAGGTAACACAGCTGCAAGCTGTGAGCCCTCAGCTACTTCTGCATGGGCTCATAAGAAGGAGGCAATCTTCTCTCTGGTGAACAACACTGTAATGGGGTGGGAAGCCTCTAAATCCCAGCCTAATATATGTTTTAACTAATTCAGTGACCATTACAGATTCCCTGGGCCAGCAACAATGGAGAGTGTTCTGGTGACGGTGGTTGTGGAACCAGAGACACACGGAAGAGATTCTGAAGACTGTGTAAGGGGCAGGACCCAGCATTGCCTGAGGGGTATGAAAGCAAGAGGTGGGCTAGCATTGAGCCTAGTGGGACAGACACTTGCTGCCATAGGGAAGCCTGGGGACCCAGCATGTGAGGGCTGTGAGTTAGTCATTCACTGGGAGTTGCTCACATAGTTAACTTTACTTTTTGTGTGTGCTTGTTTATTTGGTTGCTAGGGGTTGAACTCAAGACTTTTTCCACTTACTAAGCATGTGTTCTACCACTGACCTATCCTCCCAACTCTCCTAAGTAGCTGTCAATTATTGCTAGGATTACTAGCGGAGAGAAAGGATGGATACGAAGAGTGAGGTGTGTGGGCAGTCGGGGGAGAAGGGACTAATAGAGGGGCCGCAGGGACAGGACAGAACAGCAGCATGGAGGCCAAATGAAGAGAGGGTTTGGTTTTCTCTTTCTTGTTTTGAGATGGGCCCTGCCTGACCCAAAACTCGTTATGCAGACCAGGCTACTCTAGAACTCACAGAGATCCTGAGTGCTATGTATGATCAAAGGCAAGCAGCACCACAACTGTCAGAAGGGACAAACGACCATCTAAATACTACAACAAACAAGGACTTAAAATGACATCTGGCCAGGCGGTGGTGGCACATGCCTTTAATCCCAGCATGTGGGAGGCAGAGGCAGGCGGATCTCTGTGAGTTCGAGACCAGCCTGGGCTACAGAGCAAGCTTCAGGGCAGGTATTAAAACTACACAGAGAAACCTTGTCTCAAAAAACAAAACAAGGGGTTGGGGATTTAGCTCAGTGGTAGAGTGCTTGCCTAGCAAGTGCGAGGCCCTGGGTTCGGTCCTCAACTCTGACAACAACAACAACAAAAAACAAACAAACACACAAAAAACCACCACCACCAACAATAATAATAATAAGTAAATAAAATAAAAATGACATTTGTTGGCCTGTAAGATGGTCCAGTGGGCAAAGGTGCTGGCTATCCAGCCTAAAATCTGAGTTCAACTCCCAGGACCCACATGATTGAAGGAGAGAACCAATTCCCACAAATTATCCTCTGAGCTCTACATGCATACACACACACACACACACACACACACACACACACACACACGTGTAATCAAAGATTTAAAATATATCTGAGAATAGTAACTTGGACATCACTGATGACACTAACATGAAATCCCCTGTGGAACAGTAAGAACAAGAGAAAATGAGAAGCCTGGAAAGACGGGTCAGCATGGACAGATCTGCTCCCCAAAGAATCTGGGTTCCTCTCTAGCACTCACACAAGGGCTCACAGCCACCTGGAACTGCAGTCCCAGAGGACCCACCGCCCTCTCCTGGCCTCTGTGGGTACTGCACACACGTGGTGCACAGACATGCAGGGGAAACATTCATATGCATAAAATAAAAATAATTTTTTAAAAAGAGAGAAAGTGGAAAGTAAGGACACAGGAAAGGCATAGAACGCTCAGTTCTTAGCAGGTAGAAGTCATTAAAGCAATCTCACTTCCTGTTGCAGTTCAAACCATCTGGAGGATGTGAGGACCTCCAGCAGGCAAACCTCTCCATCTCCTCTCTGCCTCGTGTCTGAATGACCCTGCAGTCTCCTCTCTCAGATTCTCCCTGCCGAGGAGCCTTGACCTGCCTGCAGCTCTGCCTCTGCCCTACCAGCTCCCAAGGCTGCGCTGAAGGACTGCTTTGGCATGCTAGGCAGTCTGGCCTGGCTCTTCTGGATCATAATTAGTTTTGCTGCTAACGATGCTTGGCCCCTGTAGAATACTAACCTGGGAAATTCTGATACTTCCAATTTTCTCTCTCAGTGATTTCCCAGATATAATTTCCTAGCCAATACCTTGTGCTCTAGCCCTGGGTCCTTGTGGCCTCCTAGCCAGGGAGAATTAAGCCTGAGCTTGGATGCCGCTCCAGAGGGCCCTATCCGTTAGCAGAAGACATCTCCTGGCCATTATCACAACATTATCGTATTAACACAGACACTGACTTTGGAACAGCAGAGTGGTTGCTGTGAGGAGGAGATGGGGGGAACCAGGCCAGTTCCACACAGTACACAATAATGTGACAAGTGGTATGATCCGAAAACTGATGAGTGGGGAGAGAGGTACCTTCTCAGATGAGCTCTGAGTTTCCAGCAGAGGTGTGGCTTGATCACCTGCTCTCCCCAAATAAGGAGCCTATATGCTGCTCTAGACTCCAGAGGAAAGCCCCAGCAGCCAGAGCCTTGGCCACTGTGCTGTGGCCTGGCATTCTGAAACAAGGCCCAGCTAGTCACTGTCCCAGAAATTTCTAATCCTGGAAACTAGCTGGGAAAAGTGCTCAGCCTGGAGAAGCGTTCCGTGGTTATAGATGTGTTTGTTTTCATTTTATGTGTATGAGTGTTGTGCCTGCCTGTTGGTCTATGTACCAAATGTGTGTGCATTGTCCTGCAGAGGCCAGAAAAGGATATTGGTCCTCTGGAACTAGAGTTATAGACGACTGTCAGAGGCCTCCTGGGTGGTGGGAATCAAACCCAGATCCTCTGGAAAAGCAGTCCGTGCTCTTAGCCACTGAGCCACCTCAATGGTTTTACATACATATATATTATTCTAGCCCCCTCAGAGAAGTATCTTAATCTCTCAGGTCTGGTTATCTTATTTCATTACTCCAATGGGTCTACAACTCTCTGGAGCAGAGGACTATACCTCAGGATCTTAGAAGAAAGGTTGACTGTAGGCGGAGTTTTTTGTTAGGACTGCTGGCTCCCCAATAACCACACAGATACATATTATTAACTATAAATGCTTGGGTGATAGCTTAGGCTTGTTAATAGCTAGCTCTTACAACTTAAATTAACCCATGTTTCTTATCTATGTTCTACCATGTGGTGGTATCTTTTTTCAGTATAGCATGTTCATCTTGCTTATCTCTGTGTCTCACTGGCAACCCTCTTCTCCCCGTGCCCTTGCCCCCCCCCCCTTTTTTTGAGACAGGGTCTTTCTATGTAGCCCTGTCTTTCCTGGAACTCACTCTGTAGACCAGGCTGGCTTTGAACTCATAGAGATCTGTCTGCCTCTGCCTCTGCCTCTGCCTCCTGAGTGCTAGGATTAAAGACATGCACTGCCCAGCTCCCTGTGCTCTCTTTTTGTCCACAAGGCCCACCCAACCTTTTCCTGCCTAGCTATTGGCCAGTCAGCTCTTCATTAGCCAATGAAAGTAATACATATTCACAGTGTACAAAAAAGATTGTTCCACAGCAGCTGAAAGATACTTTTAGTTAAGAGCACCAAGATTGACTTAACCTTGCTCTCTTCTGTGGAGATAAACATGGAAAACAACATTTATAAGGCATTTGCTACAGGGGCAATGTCTTTGTTTGTTGAATCCCCAGAACTCACATAAAGCCAGATGAAGTAGTACACATCTGTAATCCAGTGCTCCTGCAATGAGATGGGGCACAGACAGATGAATCCCCAGCAATGTCAGTGAACTATAAGAGGCCTTATCTCAAATAAGGTGCCACCTTATTGACAGATATGATTGTCTTCTGATCTGTACATGTGCACCATAGCATACACATACACCATGAGCACATGTGCACATACACACTTGGGGGAAATTATCATTTTGGCCATTTTTGTTTTGTTTTGTTTTTTCGAGACAGGGTTTCCCTGTGTAGCTTTGCGCCTTTTCCTGGAGCTCACTTGGTAGCCTAGGCTGGCCTCGAACTCACAGAGATCCGCCTGGCTCTGCCTCCCAAGTGCTGGGATTAAAGGCGTGCGCCACCACTGCCCGGCCCATTTTGGCCATTTTTAAGTGTACAGTTCTGGGGCATTAAGTATACTGTCATCACTACCAATCTCCATTTGCATCTTCCCCAAGTAAAACTCTTCAGCCATTAAATATTAACTCCCCTAACTCGGGGTCTTATGCATTTACTTCTTGTAATCTATATTGTGATATAAGAATTATACCCATGTTTAGAGATGTGAACACTAAGGAACAGAGAAGCATCGTGTTGCCGCTCTCAGACAGACAGGAGGAGGGTTTGAACTCTTCTGTCTGATTCCAAAGAGTTCTACACTGAGCTATCCAAGCAGGGCCATTATCTGGCTAGGAGTTCCAAGTCTCCGATGACCAGTGGCTTTGCACAGTGAACTGTGGCCTGCACTGGGGAAGCAACAGTGTGGTCTCTCACTCTGCAGACCATTTTACAGCAGCCTTGCGAAAATGGCTGCTATTACAGCCTGCTTTGTGTTGGCACCTAAGTTGGAGTTTCTACAGCTGTGAAGAGACACCATGACCATGGCAATTCTTTTTTATTTTTTTAATTTTATTTTTATTTTTATTTTTTTGGAGCTGAGGACCAAACCCAGGGCCTTGCGCTTGCTAGGCAAGCGCTCTACCACTGAGCTAAATACCCAACCCCGCCATGGCAACTCTTAAAAAGGAAAACATTTAATTGGCCTGGCTTACAGTTCAGAGGTTCAGTCCATTATCATCATGGTGAGACATGGTGGCATGCAGGCAGACATGGTGCTGGAGAAGAAGCTGAGAGATCTATATCTTGATCCACAGGCAGAAGGAGACTGTGTGCCACAGTGGGGGTATCTTGAGCATATGATACTTCAAAGCCCACCCCTACAGTGACACACTTCCTCCAATAAGGCCACACCTACTCCAATAAGGCCATGCCTCCTCCAACAAGGCCACACCTCCTCCAACAAGGCCACACCTCCTCCAACAAGGCCACACCTCCTCCAACAAGGCCACACCCACTCCAACAAGGCCACGCCTCCTCCAATAAGGCCACACCTACTCCAGTAAGGCCACACCCACTCCAACAAGGCCACGCCTCCTCCAATAAGGCCACACCTCCTCCAATAAGGCCACACCTACTCCAATAAGGCCACACCTACTCCAATAAGGCCACACCTACTCCAATAAGGCCACACCTCCTCCAATAAGGCCACACCTACTCCAATAAGGCCATGCCTCCCCCAACAAGGCCACACCTACTCCAACAAGGCCACGCCTCCTCCAACAAGGCCACACCTCCTAGTGGTGCCACTCTCTATGGGCCAAGCACTCAGACACACGAGTCTATGGGGGCCATACTTATTCAAACCACCACAGTCCTTCTCTCCATCTGGGCTTTCATCATGGCTCAGGGACTTCTCCTCTGTGGTAAGGATAATGGAAAGTTCAGGGCTCTGCAAACAGACAGACCTGGGTTGAATTCTTTAACTCCATAGTCATCAAGTCTGACTCTTCGGGAGGAAGAAGGCCCTCTCAAGTTACCTTAAGCACAGGTTAGTATCAAATGCTTGAAGAGACACATGGGGCTCCTCAGGACACTCCTGGAGTAGCTGCTAAATCTGAATTCAAGACTCATTTTTAGCCTGAAGTAATGGCTCTTTCTCCTCAGAGTATCTGACCTGAGAGAAAAGCCACCGTTTCCCACCAGGGAACTCGTGCTTCTTAAGACCGTTCATCGCTTTGCAGCAGGCCACAAGCTAGCAGTAACTGGACAGGCTATGGACTGGTAGGTTTTTTGTTTTGTTTTTCGAGACAGGGTTTCTCTGTGTAGCGCTGGACTGTCCTGGATCTCGCTCTGTAGACCAGGTTGGCCTTGAACTCACAGAGATCCGCTGTCTCTGCCTCCCGAGGGCTGGGAGTAAAGACATGCACACCACGGCCTGGCCTGGCAGGTTTACGTCAGATCTTCTTTCTGGTTTAGTTAACTAAAGCAGAAAAGAATGTGGACAGACTGTGGCAGCTCAGGGTGTTGCGTCCTATGGTAAGTAGTATGGCCTGCTGCAAGCTTTTGACCCGTACTGAGTCCCCTAGACCAGCTGAGAGGTGGGTGGGTAAACCATTCTGATACACTGAAATGTTGGGCTTCAGAGTTAGTTAACCTCTCTGGACTTTTGTTGTTCCCTCCTATACACAAATGGGACAATTATTTCTACCTTACAGGGCTGCTATAAAGACTAAATGACGCCGGGCAGTGGTGGCGAACACCTTTAATCCCAGCACTCGGGAAGCAGAGGCAGGCGGATCTCCGTGAGTTCGAGGCCAGCCTGGGCTACAGAGCGAGATCCAGTAAAGGCGCAAAGCTACACAGAGAAACCTTGTCTCAAAAAATATAAATAGATAGATAGATAGATAGAATAAAGACTAAATAACAAGAATATGATAACAAGTACCTTCAATCCCAGCTTTAGGAAGCTGGGACAGGAGAATGGCAAGTTTGAGCCAAACTGGACTATATAGCAAGTTCTTGTCTCAAAACAAACAAGCTAGATATGGTGGCGAGGCCTTTAATCCCAGAACTGAGAAGCAAAGGTAGAAACACTAACACAAATTCCATGCCCTTCAGGACCATTTAGTGAAACCCTGTCTCAAAAGGGCAAAGACCTGGAGCTTAGTGGGTGCTTAACAGACGGCAGTCTCCCCTCCCCTTTGGAAGGCCGGGCTTTGTTAGTGCTCATTCTCTGTTTTCTTTTCTTTCTTCTTTCTTTTTTTTTTTTTTGTTTGTTTTTTGAGACAGGGTTTCTCTGTGTAGCTTTGCGCCTTTCCTGGATCTCGCTCTGTAGACCAGGCTGGCCTCGAACTCACAGAGATCCGCCTGCCTCTGTCTCCCAGTGCTGGGATTAAAGGTGTGTGCCACCACTGCCCGGCTATTCTCAGTTTTCTTAACACATATTTTGTTCTCTCTTGCTGGGTCTTCCAGACAAGTGCCAACTGGAGAGAAGAATGAGAACTTCTCTCTTATAATCCTGAAAGGCCAGTATTTCTAACTAAACTTCTTCAGAGCATTTGGCAGAATGAGTGACGGGGTACAAAAGGCTTCCTGTGTCAAAAGGAAGACAAATGTGTCCCCTGCTTAGGAGGACACTTTGATGAAATGCCTGAGACAAGGCAGAATTTTTCTTTGAAATGCTATGACATGATAAAAATAAAAATAGGTCTTCCCTTAGCTTGGGAGCCTGGGGCAGAAGACTTATTTCCATCCATTAATCTGAGCTCACAGGAGCCTCATTCAACCATTGACTCCACAATATTTATTATCCTGGCGTTGTGGCTATTGTATAAGTCTCCTCTGAGATTGAAACATTCCATCCTGCAGGGAAGTTCCTTAAGAAGGAAGGTAAACAACTCAAATGGCTTCAGGAAGTCCCTGAAACTGACCAGATTTACTAGGCCCCTCCCTGCCAGAGTAAGCAATCAAAGCTGCCAAGAAGACTCTCAGACAAGCCAACCTGCAAAGACGACTCTGAGTCTGGACCAGCTGCCTGGAAGATGCCGGCACCCGCTGCCAGGAAGATGTTTAGAACAACTGAATCACTCGGAAGTGACCTTCTCCAACCTGTTGAGCTGCCTGCAGGCTGTGCAGTGTGCTCCAGGTTCCCAGATTTTGTGAGCTGTCACTTGTGCTGGGGTGGGCTTTGGTGATGCAGCTGCCATTGAGTGATTTCCGCTCCTGTAAGTGACCCCAGTAAAACTCACAGATTCACCAAGCTGGATTTGGGTGGTGTCCATACTTTGGTCTGTCATGGCTCCCTTTCTGGGGCAGGTAGACATGTGTAGCAATCTTCCCAGGAAGTTTTGTCACACAGCCCCGACTCATGCCTGCAATTCTAGCACTTGGGAGGTTGAGGCAGGAGGATCACTACAAGTTTGAGACCTGTCTGGGATACACAAGTGAGTACCAGGTCAACCAGAGCTACATAGCAATACTCTGTCTTAAACACACACCCTCTGAAGGGACTCTAGCCAGCTTGAGCATGAAAACAGGGCTTTGGCAGGCCTGACCCTTCCATCCCTTCCTTTTTCCTTGCTAAAAACCATTACGGTACAGTCCTAAAGCCACCAAGGTCCAGCTATCAGAGTATTAAAGTCTAGTGATCAGAAGCCCCCTTTGGATCACCTAATTAACATGCTTAATTAAAATTAAATACTTCATCCTAACACGGGGTTTCCCATTTTACCTTTATAATCTGCCATTTGCCTATGGGCCATGTCTGTCTTCACCATCCAGAGACAAACATCCCTTCCCTGTCTCCTGTTCCTTCCCCTTCTCCCTCATCCTCCATCTTCTGTCTTTGTCTCTTATTCCCTGCCCTTTGTGCTGAGAACTTGGTGTTAGGGTGTACTGAGCCTGTATTGATCCTTCGATCCTTTCACTCCGGTGGTCAATCTACTCACACACACACACACACACACACACACACACACACACACACACACACACACACACACACTCACACACACACACACTCACACACACACTCACACACACTCACTCACTCACACACACACTCACACACACACACACACACACACACACACACCACACACACTCACACACACACACACACACACACACCACACAAATATACACTATATTGCTGCTTCTGCTTTTATATATATATATTTTTTAAACACTTGCCTGGGTGGTGGTGGCACACGCCTTTAATCCTATCACTCAAGAGTCAGAGGCAGAGCCAGGCGGTGGTGGCACACACCTGTAATCCCAGCACTCGGGAGGCAGAGGCAGGTGGATCTCTGTGAGTTCGAGGCCAGACTGGTCTACACAGCTAGTCCAAGACAGGCTCCAAAGCTACAGAGAAACCCTGTCTTGAAAAACCAAAAAAAAAAAAAAAAGAGTCAGAGGCAGGCAGATCTCTGAGTTCAAGGCTAGCCTGGTCTAAAGAGTGAGTTTCAAGACACCCAGGGCTACACAGGGAAACCCTGTCTCAAAAAATAAAAAATGAAAAAAGTCATTTCAATGCCCATGGTGAAATGGCTCAGCAGGAAGATGCACTTGACATGCCTGGCAACCTGAGTTCAATCCCCAGACACCTTATAAAGGTGGAAGTTGAAGCCGGTCAGTGATGGCACACACCTTTGATCCCAGCACTCTGGAGGCAGAGCCAGGTGGATCTTTGTGAGTTTGAGGCCAGCCTGGTCTACAGAGTGAGATCCAGGACAGGCACAAAGCTACACAGAGAAATCCTGTCTCAAAAAACAACAACAAAAAGATGGAAGTTGAGAACCAATTCCATAAAGTTATCCTCTGACCTCCACACACACATCACATTCCCACATACACATTGTGCACACACATGCACAATAATGAATTTTAAAACCATTTTTTAAGTTGCACTTAAACATGTTCTGTCTTGAGAAGCCACACCCACCTTCCTGTCTTCCTTCTTGTCTATTTTTTGAGACAGGGTCTCACTCTGTAGCCCTGGATCTCTAGGTATACCAGGCTAGCCTTGAGAGCTCAGAGATTAGCCTGCCTCCCAAGGGCTGGCACTGAAGGTGTGTGCCGACACACCTATACTTCTTGCCTACATATAACTGTACTTTTTCTGAGCCTCTCTCTGTAACAGTACTATTAATGAATACACATACATCCCATGATGAGTGTATATAAAGAAAGGGGCATGATTCTACTTCTTTCTCTTTAAGAAATCTAGAGAATTGGGGCTGGAGAGATGGCTCAGTGGTTAAGAGCACTTGTTGCTCTTGCAGAGGACCTGGGTTCAATTCCTAGCACCCACATAATGGCTCACAACCATTTTGCAACCTCAATAACAGGGGATCCAACAGGCACACATGGTGCATGTGTGTGCATGAAGACAAAATATTCATACACACAAAGTAAATAAATGAAAACATTTTTAAGAAATTGAAAGAGCATATCACTAAGGCACTCACTGTCTATCTCCTAGTCCTTAGCCTCAGAACGTTTTATAATTATTATTTTATGAGTATGGGTGTTTTGCCAGCATGTGTACCATGTGTGTATCTGGTGCCCACAGAGGTCAGAAGAGGGCTTTGGGTCTTCTGGAACTGGAAATACAGATGGTTCTGGGCTACCATATGGCTGTTGGGAATTAAACCAGGGTCATTTGGAAAGGCAGCTAGTGAGTGTTCTTAACTATGGAGCCATCCGTCTTCAACCTCTGACCCCAGAACTTCGACAAAGAATTTGACCTACATTGGAGAGCCAGGTTATTCCAAATATTGATCCTCATCTTGAGGATAATGGAAAATTGTTGAAGAGTTTAAACAAGATTTTGGCTTGTGTGTGTGTGGGTTTTTATTTTCATGGTTGGCTTTTCGAGACAGGGTTTCTCTGTGTAACTTTTGGAACCTATCCTGGATCTCACTCTGTAGACCAGACTGGCCTTAAACTCACAGAGATCCGCCTGCCTCTGCCTTCCCAGTGCTGGGAGTAAGGGTGTGTGCCACCACCGCCTGGCATAGCCTCGTTTTTTTGTTGTTGTTGTTGTTTGTTTGTTTTCCATGGAGTCCCATTTTACTTGAAAGAATGATTGAAATACAAACTTCAGTTATTCAGATTTGAGGATTTGGCCGACAGTTCCCCAAAAGTGAACAAAGTAAGCTTGTCACTTCAAGGAAAGCAACTGACAGTATTTGCTGCCAATGATAAAATTCAAGCTTTCAATTGAAAAATTAGAATTTTGGAACGCGTTCATCATGCCACCATGAACTTGAATGCTTCCCAATTTACTTCTGAGGTTGATGGTGATTTAATGAATGTGATCTTTAGAGCAACTATAGATAATGAAATGCACTAACATTTAGAAGATCTGCATATTGTAGTAGACTTGTGTTTTCTAAATACCCACTGTGCAATGTCACAAAGTCTCTTTAAAGTGTAAGATAAACTGATAAACTTTAACGTAGTTGATGGGAATTACTTGATATGGCTCTAGATTCCATATTGCAAATGATCTTTGAGAAACTGCTATGTGGGAGTGCGGCATGGTGGCGCATGCCTTTGGATCCCAGCATTAAGGAGGCAGAGTCAGGGGGATCTCTCTAAGTTCCAGGACAGCCAGAGTATGTAGAGAGACCCTGTCATAAAAACAAAACAAAACAAAAAGAACAGCAACTGTAGTTTTTTTTCTTTTTTACTCTTTGGGGGTCCCATTTATTCTTACTTATGAATGCCCAGTCTTAGTTTGGCTTGTTTCTAGCCAGCTTTTCTAACTTAAATTATCCGTTTCTCTTTAACTACGTTTTGCCTCTGGGCTTTTTACCCTTCTTTATTCTATATGTCTTCCTTTCCTCCTTACTCTGTAGCTGGCTGGCCCCTGGTGTCCTCCTCTCCTTCTCCTTTTCTTGCTCCTCACACTTCTCTCTCCTCTTATTTATTCTCAAGCCTGGCAGCCCCACCTACCTATTTCTCTTTTCTGGTCAGCTTTTTTTTTTTTTTTTTTTTAAGATTTATTTATTTACTATGTATACAGAAGAGGGCACCAGATCCCATTATAGATGGTTGTGAGCTACCATGTGGTTGCTGGGAATTGAACTCAGGACCTCTGGAAGAGCAGCCAGTGCTCTTTTCCTCTGAGCCATATCTCCAGCACCCATGGTCAGCTCTTTATTAGACCAATTAGATGTTTTAGGCAGACAAAGTAACACAGCTTTACAGTTAAACAAATGCAACATAAAAGAATGCAACATATCTTTACATCATTAAACAAATATTCCACAGCATAAATAAATATAACGTCTTTTTTTTAATTAATTTATTTATTACACATACAGTGTTCTGCCTGCATGTATGCCTGCAGGCCAGAAGGGGGCACCAGATCTCATTACAGGTGGTTGTGAGCCACTATGTGGTTGCTGGGAATTGAACTCAGGACCTCTGGAAAGAGCAGCCAGTGCTCTTAACCATTGAGTCATCTCTCCAGCCCCAATGTAACACATCTTAAACTAATATTCTACAACAAACAACAAAAAGAAACT
The DNA here is from genome assembly GCF_903995425.1 of Onychomys torridus. Taxonomy (NCBI): domain Eukaryota; kingdom Metazoa; phylum Chordata; class Mammalia; order Rodentia; family Cricetidae; genus Onychomys; species Onychomys torridus. Next base: position 24,417,458 of record NC_050455.1, on the reverse strand, counting down.
ACTGTGTGGGAAATCACAACTGGAACAATGCAGAGATCAATGGAGCCCAGCTCCAATGGATACATCTACAACACAGCTCCTGGCTCGGGGAACATAGAGGAAGAGGGGGTGGAAAGACTGTAAGAGCCAGAATAATAAAAAGTCTGCTGTGAAAGTCTCTCCTAGAGATGGCTGCATAAACAAGATCAGAACAATGGCAATATCAGTGGACATATTTGTATAGAATATTATTTTAAGGTGTGCTGCTTTTGTTTCTGTTGCATTTGTTTAACTCTGTGAAGCTGTGTCACTGTGCCTGTCTAAAACACCTGACGGTCTAATGAAGAGCTGAATGGTCAATAGCAAGGCAGGAGAAAGGATAGGTGGGGCTGACAGGCAGAGAGAAGACATAGAAGGAGAAATCTGGGAGAAGGAAGAAGTAGCCAGAGAAGGAGGAGGACATCAGGAGCCAGCCACCCAGCAACACAGCCAGCCGTGGGGACACAAAGAAGGGTATACAGGAATAGAACAGGAAAAGCCCAGAGGCAAAAGATAGACAGGGTAATTTAAAGTTTGAAAAAGCTGATTAGCAACAAGCCAAGCTAGGGCCAGGCATTCATAATTAAGAATAAGCCTCCGTGTGCGATTTATTAGGAGCTGGGTGGTGGGCCCCCCACAAGAGAAAAGGCAACAATGACAACACATGTTAACATGGAAGGAAGAAAATTTTGAGGTTCCCTGTAGCTGGAGAGCTTTTCTCCAGGTCCCATTAAGCCCCAGCAGTCTGGTAACCCATTTATAAAATGAACACACAGACGCTTATATTATTTAAACTGCTTGGCCATTAGCTCAGGCCTACCGTTGTCTAGCTCTTACTCTTATATTTAGCCCATTTCTATTAATCTATACTTTGCCATGTGGCTCATGGCTTACTGGTACCTTACATCTTCCTTGTCATGGCGGCGGCTGGCAGTGTCTCTCTTCCTCTGCCTTTCCTGTTCCCAGAATTCTCTTCTCTGCTTGCCCCACCTATACTTCCTGCCTGGCTACTGGCCAATCAGCATTTTATTTACCCAGAGCGCTATCCACAGCAGTTCCCACCTCTAAACAAAGGGGTGCTGGCAACTGTTGACCTCTGGAAGGAGAATTAGCCTGTCTGAGGGATTAGGCACAAACAACAAAAACAGACTCCACAGGTTCTATTGACATATATTTGGGTGTGCACACACACACATAGGTAACAAACATAATCAAAGAAAGAGGCACCAGGTGGTGGTGGCAGCGGCGACAGTGGTGCATGCCTTTAATCCCAGCACTGGAGGCAAAGGCACGTGGATCTCTGTGAGTTCCAGGCCAGCCTGGTCTACAGAGTGAGATCTAGTACAGCCAGGGCTACACAGAGAAACCCTGTCTAGGGAAGAAAAAAGAAGAAGAAAGAAAGAAGAAGAAAAAGAGGCTCTCAACTTGAGAGTGGGGGAATACAGAAGGGGTTCGAGAGAGGGTAACTGGGAGGGGCTGGAGGAAGGAAAGAGGAGAAAGTGATGTAATCCTATTTCAATTTAAAAAATTAACAAATTAAAAAAAAAAAGGAAGTACTGTGTGTTGAGCCTGTGAGAGAAGCCTGTGCTTGTCACTTGTCCTATGTTGCTTGTGTTGCTGTGATAAAATACTCAGACCGACCTGGGGCAGGAAAGGGTTTCCTTGACCTCCAAGTCACAGTGCATCGCTGAGGGAAGCCGGTGCAGGTGCTAACAGAATGGAGGAAGGCAGCTCACGGTTCTCTTCCAGCGCACAGTCAACGACCTCTTTCTTTTTTCAGAGATTCGTTTTTATTGTATGTGTATGGACGTTGTGTTTGCTTGTAAGTCTGTACAGTCCCACGAGGGAAGCAGAAAAGAGCATCAGAGCCCCCAGAACCGGGAGTTACAGGAAGTTGTGAGCCATCGTGTGGGTGATGGCTACTGAACCTCGGTCCTCTGCTACTGTTCTTACACAGTCTAGGACACTCACACACACACTCACACACACACACACCCCTCCCCCCCATTCCTCCACTCCCATCCCCCGCACACGGGCGGTACTTCCGCAGTGGACACTCCTCTACTAATTAGAAATCAAGAAATGCCCCACAGACATGTCCACAGGGCCATCTGATGGAAGTAATTCCTCAACTGAGATTCCCTCTTCCCAGGTGTCTCTAGTTTGGGTCAAGTTGATAAAGACTAATCAATATCTATTCAAGCCTGACATCCTGAGTTCAAGTCCCAGAATCCACAGTGGAAGGGCAGAACCAGTTTCCGGTAGATGTCCTGATTTCCAAATGTATGCCATGGCATGTACTCACTGGCAGCCATGCACCCAGACTTGGACACACACTCAGAATAAATAAAAAATTTAGAAACTAGCGTTTCTGGGCTATACAGGAAGTTCCAGGCCAGACAAGGGAAATAATGAGACCCTGTTTCAAAAAAAGGTGTGTGTGTGTGTGTGTGTGTGTGTGTGTGTGTGTGTGTGTGTGTGTAGGGGGTTGGTTGTCTCTGTCGGGGTTTCTATTGCTGTGAAGGGACACCATGATCATGACAACTCTTATAAAGAAAAGCATTTAACTAGGGCTGGCTTACAGTTCAGAGGTTTAGTCCATCATCATCATCATGGAGGGAAGCATGGCAGCATGCAGGCAGACATGGTGCTGGAGGAGCTGAGAGCTCTACAGCTTGATCCACAGGCAGCCGGAGTCTGTCCCACTGGGCCTGACTTGAGTGGATATGAGACCTCAAAGCCCGCCTCCACAGTGACACACTTCCTCTGACAAGGCCACACCTCCTAATAGTGCCACTGCCAAACATTCAAGGACTTGAGTCTGTGGAGGTCATAACTATTCAGGCCACCACGGGGGTGCTCAGAGAGGACCTAGGTTCAACTCCCCGAACTCACATGGTGGCTCCCAACCATCTGTAACTCAGGTTCCAGGAAATCCAACGACCTCTTCTGACTGCTGCAGGCACCTAGCATGCAGGCCATGCACAGACGGACATGGGAGGAAAACATCCATATACATAAAGCCAAATAAATACCTTTAAAGAACCAAAATCCCATGTTGAGTTGGGGAAGGGTGGTTGTTTTCAGGTTTGGTTTTGGTTTTTCGAGACAGGGTTTCTCTGTGTAGCTTTGGAGCCTGTCCTGGAACTCACTCTGTAGACTAGGCTGCCCTTGAACTCACAGAGATCCACCTACCTCTGCCTCCCGAGTGTTGGGATTACAGGCATGCGCCGCCACTGCCCGGCTTGGTTTTGTTTTTTCCCTGAGACAGGGTCTGTCTATTTTGTCCTGAAACTTGCTCTGTAGACCAGGCTGGCCTCAAATTCTCAGAGATCTGCCTGGCTCTGCCTCCCGAGTGCTGGGATTACAGGTGTGCACCATCACACCCTGTTTGTTCTTTTCTTTAGAAAACAGTAATTTTTTTCACTAAAATAAGTTCCTTACATTAATATATCAGGATTGCTTATTGCATTTTCATGGACTCATAAAAAAATGCCATTTTACTATCTCGGTTATCCTCGTTTTTTGTGGACTGGGGTTGAGTCCAGAGCTCTGGGCATGCCTGGCAAGTTCCCTTCCACTGAGCTACATCGTTAGGACCTCACTATCACTTTTTTTTTCCAGAGACAGGTTTCTCTGTGTAACAGTCCTTGCTGTCCTAGAACTTACTTTTGTAGACCAGGCAGGCTGGCCTTGAACTCAGAGATCCTCCTGCCTCTGCCTTCCAAGTGCTGGGATTAAAGGCGTGTGCCACCACTGCCCGGCTAGGACCCCACCACCACTTTTCATGTTTTCAGTTTGACTGGGGTCTCACTGAGTTGCCCAGGCTGACTTTGTACTCACTATATACTGAAGTAGACCTTGAATTCTGAATCCTCCTGCCTCAGCCTCTCATTCAGCTCCTACAAACAGACTGGACCAGGAAGTCTTGCCTCTTTTGTGGTTTTGTGTGTTTTGAGATGAGGTGTCACTATAGTTCAGACTGACCTTGAACGCAGTCTTCCTGCCTAGGCCTCCCAAGGGTTGATTTTGTAAATATTGTGACACGTGGGGAAACATATGACCCATAAACAGTATTTCAGAGCTGTAGAAATGAACTCCATTGGCTCCAAAAAGGGCCCAATAAAGTCCCCACACCCACAAGCACACCCACAGGCTGGAAAGTTCTACTCTGTCCCCTGTTCCCTTCAGAAATGCTCAAACTATTCAATCAAACACAACGTCTTACCCATCAATTCCACCTTTTCCCCAGCAGCACGTTCTCCCCCAGATTTTTCAAGCTGGGAGGAAGGAAGGATGAAGGGGGGCAGATAGGGTCAGACTTGATTCTCAAATGCCAGAACATTCAATTTGTCCCGTGTTTTGCATGAATTTTCCTCTTGAGTTCACAGGCTCCTAACTCAGCAGAATTAAAATGGGATAAAGTAATTAGAGCAGCAGCCTGTGAGGATGTTTCTGGCCGGGCATATGAAGAGAATGTGGGGCAGGGGGAAGGAGAGAAGAGAGCCAGGAGCAGGGGCCAGGGTGAGACGCTCTCCCAGTCCCCAGGTCCCTGGGAAAAATTGCCTTTCTTCAGCCACTGCCCCTCAGCAGTCTTCCCAAGAATCCACTTCTGGGGTGGCCTTCCGGGTTAGGCTCTACTCTCCTGTTTCTGTTTCTTCCTTATTCAAATGTTTTTTCTTTTACGTGTGTGTGTGTGTGTGTGTGTGTGTGTGTGTGTGTGTGTGTGTGCTTGAAGACGTCTAAGTAGATGCCAAAGCACAACTTGCTGGGGTCAGTTCTCTCCTTCCACCACGTGCGGCCTGGGGTTGGCAGCAAGTGTCCTTACCCACTGAGCCACCTTCCCCAACCCGAGTCCTTTCTTCAGATACTTCCATTAGCCTCTTACCTCTGCCCATACAGACGGATTCTGTGTCACAGTTTGTTGTGACTTTGTACTTGCACTAAGAACGCTGGACTGTGATCACTTTCATGTGTCACTCTCCCTGGAGATGGCTGCTCTCTCAGCCTCTGGATTTCATTTCTATTTTGACTCTTTTGTTTTGTTTTTCGAGACAGGGTTTCTCTGTGTAGTTTTGGAGCCTGTCCTGGAACTCGCTCTGCAGACCAGGCTGGCCTCAAACTCATAGAGATCCGCCTGCTTCTGCCTCCCGAGTGCTGGGATTAAAGGCGTGCTCCACCACTGCCCGGCTCTATATTCTCCCTCTTGAGCAAGCTGCCCTTTGGTTCCTGTCTTTGTTACTTTTCTATTGCTGCGTTAAACATTATGACCAAAGCAACTTATAAAAGAAAGCGTTTAATTTGGCTTAAGACTTTGGAGGGCTAGAGTCCATGATGATGTTGGAGCAAAGAAACGGCTAAGAGGTCACACCTTGATCTACAACCAGGAGACAGAGAGAGAGAACTGGTCAAATGATCCGCCTCCTCCAACAAAGCCCCGCCCCATCCTTCCTAAACAGTCCTGCCTACGGTATTCACACACGAGCCTTCCCCTTCAAACCACCAGCATGCCTCATAGACACCTACATTTGTTTAGCCCTAGGAGAGTTCATCTTGATTGTCAACTTGACGGGATTTAAAGTCCACATGAAGACAAATCACTAAGGGATGGGGAATTTTCTAGATTAGGATCGTTGAGCTGGGAAGATGCAACCTGAATGTGGGGGGGGGCACCATTTCCGCGCCTGGGGTTCCAGAATGAATAAAAGGAGGGAGCGATCTGAGCACCAGCGCTCATCTCTGGCTGCTTCCTGACTGAGTGCGAGGTGAGCTGCTGCTGTTCACTCCCGCCGCGGTGCCTCCCCCACCATGATGGACTGTGTCCAGGAACTTGAGACAGAATAAGCTCTTTCCCTAGGTATTTGTCAGGTATTCGGCTGCAACAGAAAGGCCAGTAACTCACACAGACCACAAGCCCTCTGCTCTAAGCAGGAGTTGTAGTTTGAGTTCAGGTGCTAATACCCTGGAGCAAGCCTGTGATTGGCTAATGATTCTCCTTCAAAGGAACTGGCAGGGAAATTATTGGTGCCCAGACCATAGAAACGCTGAATGTGATTCTCATTTGATAAAAGCTGGTGACCACGTTCATTTATCACATAAAGATAAGAAAGAGTTGGAGGCCCTTCTTCTGAGACAGTCTGTTTCTGTTTGGCCAGTTTGTCCCCATTAGACCTGTGAATCCATCTGGAAAGCAGCTATCTGCTGTCTTTCCCACTCAGGAGACAAGAACCCAGGATTCCTGGGCCTTCGAACTCAGAATATTGACCATCTCCTCTGTGTTGTCAGGAATGGTGCTTGTTTAGCACTAGCATGGGGATTGGTAAATCCTGACTCTTTTTCTCTGCTTTTGTATTTGTTTTGTTCTTTTGAGGTGGGTTTTTTTACTCTTTTCTTTTCCTTTTTTTTTTTTTTTTTTGTAGACAGAGTTTCTCTGTGTAGCCCTGGCTGTCCTAGAACTCACTCTGTAGACCAGGCTGGACTCGAACTCACAGAGATCCGCCTGCCTCTGCCTCCCGAGTGCTGGGATTAAAGGCGTGCGCCACCGGCACCGGATCACCTCAGCTTTTTTTGTTTTGTTCTTGTTTGTTTTCTGAGGCAAAGTCTCAGTTGGATAGCTTATATTTCCCTTGCCCTCAGAATCTTCCTGCCTCAGCCTTCTGACTGGATTTATTGCAATCTGCCTCACCGAATCTTGATCTCTTTACAGTTTCACAGTTAAATCCAGTGGTAACAGTGAAATAGCTCCTATAGAACAAAAACAAAATCCACCTTCAGATACTGGAAGCCAGGGCTGCTCTCCCACTTCCAGGCCTCTTCTCTTGTGACTGAAATACCCTAGGGCCGTCAAGTTCCAGCATCGGCCCCACATGAAACCTCTTTGAGCTCTGCCATTTATCTCTGGAAAGGCGCTGAATCCAGCAAGAGGCGAGGGGCATGCTGACACCTCTTCAGCAGCCAGAGAGGATGTTTCCATTTCCTTTTCTTACTTTATCCCCAGGCTGCTCCCTCCTCACCTTCATAAGCTAGTTCTCACTTCAAAGAGTCAAAGGAATAAAGCTGCTTTCCATGATTCTTCTGGCTGTATACTCCCTCCTCAGCCTCTTCCATTTTCTTCTCCCTGCTTCCCCCTTCCAGGGGAATCCAGAAGCATCTCAGTTCTTTTCCTAGAACCTTCTGGGTTCTTTCACACCTGAGAAGGTCAGTGTCCTCCCCCTCCTCCTCCTCCTCCTTCTCCTCTTCTTCTTCTTTTTTTTCTTTCGAGACAGGGTTTCTCTGTGTAGTTTTGTGCCTTTTTCCTGGAATTCACTTGGTAGCCCAGGCTGGCCTCAAACTCACAGAGATCCACCTGGCTCTGCCTCCCAAGTACTGGAATTAAAGGCGTGCACCACCACCACCTGGCCCTCCTCTTCCTTTCTACACATGGCCTCACTGTGTTGCCTCAGCTGGTCTGGAACTCTCTTTACAGACCAGGCTGGCCTTGAACTCACAGAGATCTGCCTGCCTCAGCAGCCTCCTGAGTGCCAAAAATTAAAGATGTTCACCACCAGGCCAGGCCATATATACAAGTCTTAAATCAATGCCTGGTTTGTGATAAGCATTCAGTAAGTCCTAGAAGTTATTATGATCATATGTGAATTTACTATAATAAGTCAGATAAACTATTAGAATTCATTATAGGCTTTTTAAGTAAAAAGAAACAGTCTTCCTATTTTCAGCAAGTATTGCCTCTAGGACTTGCTTTAATGAATTGCTCTAAAGAAGTGATTTATAATTACCATATTGTTGGAATTCAAATAGACACTTCAAAAAGGTGAAAAAGAACTCAATTTCTTGAGTGGGATAAATATTGCCCTTGGGGTTCTGTTTACAAACTCAAATATTTTGTAAGCAAATAGAACAAGATAAACCCCAGCCCTCATTTAAGTGAAATGATCATCAAACCATTCTGAGCTGTAAGCTTCTGCCTTGCAGACCCGGAACCACTGCCATAGTTCCCTGATTCAGAAGAGCCAGGTGAAAAGTGTCTATCTTGAGGGGTTTTGTTTCATACATCTTTATTCCAGAGCTGCGGAAAACGGAGTGATGGCCGATCTATTGCACAAATACCTTCACATTCCAACCACACCTGTTCGGATTACCCAAGGCAGGCATCTCACCAACAGAGCATTTGCCTCTTACTATTCTGTTCCCCCTCTGTTGTCACTGTCCCCAGAACAGTCCACTCAAATCACTAACACACTTGCATTCATATTCACACAGATACACTCTGTTCACACATGTACAGACACTCATGTGTACCAACACCCCTACATTCTCTCTCTCTGTGTCTGTCTGTCACACACACACACACACACACACACACACACACACACACACACACATCATTTTTGCCCAAAGCAAGCAGAGCTCAAAAATAGCATCTCTTATTCCCTTTGTCTCCTCATTGTGGGCTTCCCTTTCCTGAATCACACAGTGAGGGTGTGGCAGGGAGGGAGAGAGGAAGGAAGGGAAGGAAATCTTGGTATACATCCTGCCCCAGCAGTGCAGGCTGTGAGAAGCAGAAGGCGCCAGCTCCCTGTGTGCTGGCATCTCTCCTGCCGTTTGACTGAAACTAGAGGGTGTTTTTCTCTCTGCAGCACCCACGCTCCCTCCCTTCCTGCCAAAGCTCCTTGTTGTGACAGAGTGAGATGCTGGGCATGGGGGTGGGGATGGCAGCTAGGTAGCCTCCAGACTGGGTTACAGCTCCCCTCCAGGAACAGTGATGGAAGAGATCAGGCTACAGACAGACAAGTCCTGGACTTACTGGCCATCCTACATTCCCACGGTACCTGTATGCACACAGAGGTGTATACTTCCCTGACATCCATATGGACACACAGGGACACACACACACACACACACACACACACACACACACACACACCTCAGGGAGGAAATCCCATATCACACCGGCACAAATCTACAAAAGCTCTGTGGGTAAAGGTACTTGCCGCCAAGGCTGAAAACCCACGTTCGAACCTCAGGGCATGCATGGCGGAAGAAAAGATGTGTGATTCCTGCACGGTGTCCTTTGATCACACTCATGCCACGGAGTGCACATCCGCACACCCACCTACCCACACACACAATAAATAAATAAGTGTAAATAAAGCAACACATGGCCAAGTCTCCCTCCTCTGCTCTCTCTGTAATGGCCGCCTGAGACAGCACTGCTGTTTGGCATGCCTGTAGTGCAGGAGAATGGCAAGTCACTTGTCAGCCCTTTGGCTTAGAGCAGCGAGTGAAGAGGATGGTGAGTCTTGAGTGCCTGGATTCTATCTTTCCCGCACTTTCTAACAGGGAACACCAGGGGCCCTTAGCACCCTAAGACTGACCCACCCGCTCGCGGCAGCCTTTGTAAGGAGGACCCTGGAGCTCTTCCTAGTGTCTCCAGCAGCATACTCTAGAAAGCACAGCCACAAGTTCTGGTCATGGGGCCAAAGAAGGGTGGCCTTGCTCCCGTCAGGCTCAGCTAATAGCATAGAGGTCCTGAGTTTGTTTGAGGCCAAAGCCTCACTGTGTGAAGGAAAAAGGGAGGCCTCAGTGATCTCTGGAATTCTCTCAAGCTCTAGGAGAACCAGCCATTGAAAGCCAGGGCGAGGTGGTACTCAGTTGTGATGTCAGTGATCGGGAACTGAGGCAGAAGGGTTGTGAGCTCAAGACCAACCTGAGCAATATAGTGAAATCCTGTCTCAAAAGAAAAAAAAAAAAGGAAGAAAAGAAGAGAGACAGGTCAGAGAGAGGGAGGAGGAAAAGGAGAAGCAAACCAGGAGGGTGTGCCTGAAGGTCAGAAGAGGCGCCATCGCCATCCTGGGCCCCGCTGGGAAAGTCAGAAGGACATTCTTCTACCTTGTTGAGAGATGAGATTTTATGGGCTCGGCTGTAGGTAGCGCCAGGCGGGCTCCATCCTTGCTAGCCTCTGCTAGCCACATGCACTGCCTTCCCCGCCTAGGTCCTCTCTGTCCGGACTACACTAGTCCTTGAACTTGACGCACATTATTCAATTTGAAGAACACGGTCGAAGAGAACGTTGACAAAGCTTACCTGAGTTGATCAGGATCACATGACTAAAAAGTGGACTCACCCCAAGGAATGGGTCACTTTGGACCTTTACCCTTTCTTGACCAGGGCCAGCTTCCTCAGCAGCTGGTGGTCAGCTGATGCTAGGGTGGGGAATGTTGGGGGTCTGGGGAGCCTCAGCTCATCTTCAACATGCTGGGGGGGGGGGACTGTGCCTGTTCTATGCAGGCGGTGCTCAGGGCCACGGGTGAGTCATCAGGGGCCATTTCTCCTTTAGGACCATACATTTTTTGGGGAAGTGTGTTCATTGGCTGCAGAAAGCCCAGCTCTGGACATCCAAAGAATGTGTTGATTGAAAGATATTTTTTAAAATTAATAAGCACATGGTGACATGGGCTGTTTGTTAGGGACAACGCGCTGCCTAAATGGGACAGGACTAACCCCCCTCCTTCTTCTTCCTCCAGCTCCTCCCCATTCTGGGGTCCTGGCTGTTACCATGTGTTCTCTCATCCCCTCAGGCTGGGTGACTGGTAGTCTGCAAAACTCAACTTGCCCACGGAGCTGTTTGCCCAGACTTAGCGGTCTCACCTAGGCCAGGCCGTGTGTGTGTGTGTGTGTGTGTGTGTGTGTGTGTGTGTGTGTGTGTCTGTGTGTGTGTGTGTCTGTGTGTGTGTGTGTCTGTGTGTGTGTGTGTGTCTGTGTGTGTCTCTGTGTGTGTCTCTGTGTGTGTGTGTCTGTGTGTGTCTGTGTGTGTGTGTGTGTGTGTCTGTGTGTGTGTCTGTGTGTGTGTCTGTGTGTGTGTCTGTGTGTCTATGTGTGTTCATCTTAAACTGAAAATGGAATTTGGGATGTAGCTCAGTGTTAGAGTACTTGGGGAAAAAAAAAAACACAAACTTGAAAAATGGCAAATCCATTGGTCTGCCTGCCTTCTGGAACATGGCCCAAGACGGGCAGTAGTCAGTTTCCTATGTGCTTTTGGGAGGCAGGTATAAGCAGCCCCTAGAAAGAGCTGAGGTTGGACTTTGCTCAGGAAGACCAGCTAGAGGTGAGATTGTTCTTCCCAGAGGGGCTGCCACCAAAAGCGGCCCTCATTTTAGCCCCCTCCACAGGCGGCCACTCTTCAGTAGCCCAAACACAATCCATTCAGATATTTATTCCACAAGAACTCATTGATTCTTTCTGGGCCAGAAAGCATTCCCAGCGTAGGGAGGTGGTCACAACAAGACAGAAGACTACTACCTTGTTCTCTCTGGGCTTGCATTTTAGTGAGGGAAGGCAGGCAGGGAACAAGGGGCTCATCAGTACCAGGGTGAATCTCCGAGAAAATGATCCAACAGAGTGTGGATCATACAAATTATGAGCCATACTCCAAGCCTGCCAACCACCTTGTTATTTTTCCTTTTTGTCGTACATAGCCCTGGATGGCCTGGGATTCGCTGTACAGACCAGGTTAGCCTCAGATTTGAGGTGACCTGTCTCTGTCTCCTGAGAGCTATGATTACAAGCCCGATTCTACCATCTGCTTTGTAACTACAATTCATAAAGTAAACAAAAAATTCTTGTCATGTACAACAGGGTTTTTACTCCCTCTTTTAGAAAAATAATTAGTGTGTGTGTGTGTGTGTGTGTGTGTGTGTGTGTGTGTGTAGGGGGGGTCTGTTTGTGAGAGAGTGTGCACGTGTGTGTGTGTGTGTGTGTGTGTGTGTGTGTGTGTGTGTGTGTAGGGGGGGTCTGTGAGAGAGTATGCACGTGTGTGTGTGTGTGTGTGTGTGTGTGTGTGTGTGTGTGTAGGGGGGGTCTGTGGGTCTGTTTGTGAGAGAGTGTGCACATGTGTGTGTGTGTAGGGGGGTCTGTGAGAGAGTGTGCACGTGTGTGTGTGTGTGTGTGTGTGTGTGTGTGTGTGTGTGTGTGTCAAGGTCAAAGGATAACTTTGTGGATTTGGTTTTCTCCTTTCATCCTTATGTGCATTGAGGGATTGAACTAAGGTTGTCAGGCTGGTGGACCAGTTGCTTCATCTACTGATGAAACAGCTTTGCTTTTTGAGACAGAGTCCCTCTACATATCCCTGACAGTCCTGGAACTCACTCTGTAGACCAGGCTGGCCTCAAAATCATAGAGATCAAGCTCGTCAGTGGTGGCACACGCCTTTAGTTCCACTACTCAGGAGACAGAGGCAAGTGGATCTCTGTGAGTTTGAGGCCAGCTGGTCTACAGAGTGAGTTCCAGGATAGCCAGGGCTACACAGGGAACCCTGTCTTGAAAAAACAAAACAAAAAACTCACAGAGATGCACCTGCCTCTGCTGCCCAAGTGCTGGGGTTAAAGGTGTGCAACCACCATGCCCAGGCTTCTTTCTCTTTTCATATTTGCATTTTTAAATTATTTTTTGAAACACTTATTTTGCTTACATATGTATATGTGTACCACATGTGTGCCTGATGCCCTGGGAGGCCAGATGTACTTATTTTATGTGTGTGTTTGGCAGGGAGGGGATGGAGAACACGAATACGTACATGGCAGTCAGAAGACAGTTTGGAGTTCTCTCCTTCCACACCTAGTAAGTCTTGTGTTATCATACTTGGCTGTACACACCGTTACCCAGACAGCCATCTTACTAGCTGTGTTTTATTTGTGTGTGTGTGTGTGTGTGCAGAGGTGGAAGGGGTGCACACGTGTGTGCATGTGTATGCACGTGTGTGAACACAAGTTGTCAGGCTTCCATAGCAAGCACTTTTAATTGTTGAGCCATCTGGCTAGCCCCTAAATTAATTTCTAAACTTTCAAAACGTCTTTTAGACAGAGTTTCCTATAGCCCAGGTTGGTCTTAAACTTGCTATGGAGCCAAGAATGACCTTGAACACGACTCATGCCTCCATCTCCCGAGGTGTGGGGCTGCAGGCATGCACTGCCACATCCGCCTCTTAATGTTTGAATGACTGCATTAGTGACAAAATAGAAAGGAATACACAGAAAACTTTCTCTAGGCCCCGTCTTCAGATACCGAAGTGTTTCCCCAGTGTGTACAAAGGAGACTTTTTGTGTATTCTTCCAGAGAAATTCATTCATACAAAAGTAGATTGTGGGGCTGGAGAGATGGCTCAGAGGTTAAGAGCACCGACTGCTCTTCCAGAGGTCCTGAGTTCAATTCCCAGCAACCACATGGTGGCTCACAACCATCTGTAATGAGATCTGGCACCCTCTTCTGGTGTACATAAATAAATAAATCTTAAAAAAAAAAAAAAGTATTTGTGTTTCTGCCCCAAGGAATGTATTTAAATTGGGGATCAGGAAACACTTGTGTTTTTTTTTTAATGTTTGTTTTTTTTTCCCCAAAGGTTTATTTATTTATTATGTATACAGTGTTCTGTCTGCATAAATCCCTGCAGGTCAGAAGAGGGCACTAGATTTCATTACAGATGGTTGTGAGCCACCATGTGGTTGCTGGAAATTGAACTCAGGACCTCTGGAAGAGCAGCCAGTGCTCTCAACTCCTGAGCCATCTCTCCACACACACACCCCAGGAAACACTTGTAATTCTGGCTAAAACTTGAGTGATAAGAAGGTATGTAGTAGAATATTATTTTAAGGTGTGTTACTTTTGTTTCTGTTGCATTTGTTTAACTCTGTGAAGCTGTGTTACTGTGCCTGTCTAAAACACCTGATGGTCTAATAAAGAACTGAACGGCCAATAGTGAGGCAGGAGAAAGGACAGGCGGGGCTGGCAGGCAGAGAGAATATATAGAAGGAGAAATCTGGGAGGAGAAATAGAGCTGGGGGCCAGAGGAGGAGGAAGACTCCAGGGGCCAGCCACCCAGCCACACAGCCAGCCACGGAGTAAGAGTAAGATTTACAGAAGTAAGAGAACAGGAAAGCCCAGAGGCCAAAGGTAGATTAAATAATTTAAAGTTAATAAAAGTTGGCTAGAAACTAGGCCAAGCTACGACCAGGTGTTCATAAGTAACAATAAGCCTCCATCCGAATGATTTATTTGGGAGCTGGGTGGCGGAACCCCCAAAAGAGCCAAAAAACAACCAACAACAAGGGTATCAGCCAGGCAAAGACCTTAGAGCAGCAGGCTCTAAGCTGTGAAAACACCTAGAAAAACCCTAGGTGAGATCAGCTAGTGAGAAAGGAGTGCGGGTCCCTGTGCACACTTGGTGAGGGTGCTAGGTCAGATATGAGCAGACTTGAGAGTCACCGAGGATGAACTACTCTCTCGCCACCAGCAGGAGAAGCCAGGACTGAAACCGGCGTAGTAGTGTAGACTTGCAATCCCAGCTCTTGAGAGGCTGAGGCAGGAGAATCAAGCTCATCTCCAGCTACTTAGTGAGTCTGGGGCCCAAACTGGACTACATGAGACCTTGTCTCCAAAGAGCCGAAAGGGAGAGGGATACTGGGAAGACCTCACTTGGAAAAGTACCTGCCATACAAACAGCAGGACCTAAGTTCTGTACTCAGCAGAAAGAAAAAGGCCGTGTGCGGCAGTGCATGTCTGCAATCCCAGAACTAGAGAAGCAAAGACAGGACTCTTGGGGCTTGCTGGTCTGCTAGTCTAGTCAAATTGGCGAGGTCTGGGTTTAGGATAGTTCCTACCCCAAAAAATAAGGTGGTGAGCATTGACATCTTGGGCAATAACTAATGGCTAGACATTTCCAACCTCAGGTTTCCTTTTCCTTAAAATGATTTTTTTTTTTTTTTGTCAGATGGTGGTGGTGAACTCCTTTAGTCCCAGCACTCAGAGGCAGAGGCAGGCAGGTCTCTGTGAGTTTGAGACCAGCCTGGTCTACAAAGCAAGTTCCAGGACAGCCAGGGCTACACAGAGAAACTCTGTCTCAAAAAATAAAAACAAAATTATTGTTGTTATTATTATTATTATTATTATTATTATTATTATTATTATTATACATGTATGGATGTTTTGCCTGAATGTATGTCTGTCACCATATGCATGTCTGGTACCTTCAAAGGCCCAAACAGGGAGGCAGGGGTAGGCAGATCTCTGTGAGTTCAAGACCAGCCTAGGCTACCAAGTGAGTTCCAGGACAGCCAAGGCTACACAGTGAAACTCTGTCTTGAAAAACCAAAGGAAAAAAAAAATTTTTTTTAAAGATTTACTTATTTAGTATGTATACAGTGTTCTTGCCTGCATGTGTCCCTGCAGGTCAGAAGAGGGCACCAGATCTCATTATAGATGACTGTGAGCCACCATGTGGTTGCTGGGAATTGAACTCAGGACCTCTGGAAGAGCAGCCAGTGCTCTTAACCCCTGAGCCATCTCTCCAGCCCCCCAAAATTATTTTTAAATCATTACTGTGTGTGCATGTGCCACAGTGCAGGTGTGGAAGTCAGAGAACAACTTTGTGGAATCACTTCTCTCCTCCCCCTTTACATGAGTTCCAGACATGAGTTCCAGGTCTCAAATTCAGGTCCTCATGGTTGGGCATCAGTCTGTCTTTAAGCCATCTTTCCAGCCAACCTAGGTTTTCCATTAGCAGCTAATGTGTTCAGTACCTTTAATTTTTTTTCATTTTATTTTATGTATATGGGTTTTGCCTGCATGTTGTCTGTGCACTACATGTGTGCAGTGCTCACAGAGGCCAGAAGAGGGCACCAGATCCCCTGGAAATGGTCAGTGTCCATGCAGGTACTGGGAACCCATGCATCAAACCCAGGTCCTCTGGAAGAGCAGCCAGGACTGTTAACCACTGAACTCCAGCCCCCAGTGTTCACTATCTTGGGAATGACAAGTAAAACCTCTCCTGAGGTTTACAGTCTATTCAGGAACAGAAAGCTTTGAGACAATGGTGAGTGAGTAGTACAAACTGGTTCAGAGAAGTGAGGGCCCATGTGACTGACAGCTGCCAAAGATTTCAGCAGGAGATGCATAGTGTACAGGAAGGATTCGGGTGAAACCAATGGCATCTTCATTAGCAAGGAATCCTATGAATAAAGAAGGTAGCGGTGTCCAGTGGCAGAGGAGCATGCCTTTAATCCCAGCACTCGGGAGGCAGAGCCAGGGGGATCTCTGTGAGTTCGAGGCCAGCCTGGTCTACAGAGCAAGATCCAGGACAGGCTCCAAAACTACACAGAGAAACCCTGTCTTGAAAAAACCAAAATAAAAAGAAGTAGGAGGAGGAGGAGGAGGAGGAGGAGGAGGAGGAGGAGGAAGAGGAGGAGGTAGCGATTAGAACCTAACCCTTCAACAGCTAGCTGCATGGTGGTGGTGCCTTCTTCTTCCTCCTCCTCTTCTCAGTTTTGCTACGCACATTTTATAAAGTGCTCTCTCAGAAATTGTCCTCAGCAGGCATGGTGTTACAGCAAGAATCCCAGGGCGTTGAGAGGCTTCGGTAGAGAGACTGCTAAGAACCGAAAGTAGGCCTTTAATCTTGGTGTGTCACGATCTCAAAACGAAGCAAGACAAAATAGGAGCAGGGATTTAGCTCACTTGGTAGAGTTCTTGTTTAGCTTGTACAAAGCCTGGGCTCTATCCCCAACACCACATAAAAACTGGACAGAGACTGTAATCTTAGAATTTGGGAGATGAGCTGGGTGGTGGCAGTGGCGGCGGCACGTGCCACCCTGTATCAAATAATAGAAATTTAAAACAAATTAAAATAACCTTATGTGGCATTTAACAATAACCCTGTGATTAGTGGGGCAGCTGGTACTGATTCCATTTCATGAGTGAAGAATAGCTCAGGGTACTTAGATAAATTGCCTGAGCCATAGAAGGAAAACGAAGCCTGTGTTCTGATTGCACACAGCACAGCTTCCTTTGCTGTGGGGAGAGCAGTGGGTAATTCAAGCAGGCGGAACAGAGGGAGATGGGAGAGGTGGTGAGCCCAGGCAAGCACTGTTACGTTCCAGTGACTCTGAGCATCTCTTTAAGGAGCTTGAGCTTTCTACCTTCTCCTATAATTAGTACCTGTTTGCCCAGATCACAGGTCCCAGCTCAGGAAGAGGAGAGAGTTACTGGCAGACAACCTCAACAGAGCGGAAAAACTGCAAGCAGGGGAAATCCACCATGTCCACAATCTCATTAGCTCTGCGAGTCCACACTCATGCATGAGACCTGCAGCTTGTCACTGTATGTTACTGAGCCTGAGGCCTGAAATAAATTAGCTGTGTCTCAGAAAACAAGGATATGTTGCTCATGTTAAGTATGGTGTATTTGTGTGGATTCTGTGGGTCACCTCTTTTTTTCAGTGTTTAGAAAGGCTATCTCTCACACCCTCCATGCAGACCCACCTGAACATCTCTTGGCCTGCTCTGTTGCTTTCTAGAGGGGACTGGCCACCTACCTGCTGTCTATCAGAGCCAGGCACTGAGGCTCCGGGTAGAGGGCTTCAGCATCTGTTTTTGGACTGTGACTGCCTTCTGGGGTTGCCCTGGCAACCAACTGCCTGAATGTGTTTCTTAGAAAAGCCTGGGAGCTAGGGAGGAGGGAGGCAGTCCCTGAACCAGAGGATGGAGGGAACAGGCCAGTCATCTGCCTTTCCTCCTCCTGTTTCCACTGTGCTGACACATTCTCTTACCTGTCTTCTCCAGATCAGCCAAGATCAGCCAGAGACTCTTCTTGAAGATGGGGGGGGGGGGGGGGGGGGGGGTGGTTGGGTGTGAGCACCTGTCCTGTTTAGCCTACAGTGAAAACCCATATACCTAGCCCATCTTAGCTCATATCATCTGCCTTTCAAATGACTAATAGCATTTCATCCTGTAGGCTTCAACATCTTTCTTCCAAGCAGCCTGTCCCAACCAGCCTTATGTGCCCCAAGAAAGAACTGGTGCCCTGCTGCAAAATCCAATAACTTGCCAGGCCCAGTACTACATGTCTGCAATCCCAGTACTTAGTTGATAGAGGTAGAAAGACCAGGAGTTCAATGTCTTCCTAAGCTACATGGTGATTTTGAGGGTAGCCTGTGCTACACCAGATCCTGTCTCAAACAAAACAGGGCCGGAGAGATGGCTCAGTGGTTAAGACCATCTGTTGCTCTTTGCAGAAGACACAGTTGGATTCCGAGTACCCACAAAGGGGCTCATAACCACCTGAACTCAAGTTCCAGATCTCATTCCCACTTCTGACCTCCATGGGCACCAGGCACATGTGTGGTACACACACACATTCAGGTGAAGCATTCATACACATAAAATATAATAAATAAATCTAAACTTAAAGAAAACAATCACCTCAGTTGTATATTTTGGGTTTTTGCTTTGTCTTGTTTTGTTTTGTTTTCAAGACAGGGTTTCTCTGTATAGCCCTGCTGTCCTGGAACTCACTCTGTAAACTAGGCTGGCCTTGAACTCAGAGATCCACCTGCATCTGCCTCCCAAGTGCTGGGATTAAAGGGATGCACCACCACCACCTGGCTTCCTTCCTTCCTTCCTTCCTTCCTTCCTTCCTTCCTTCCTTTCTTTCTTTCCCATCTGGCTTTCAGTTGTATGTTTATCTGTTTGTATTAGCTCCATGAGGCAAAGGACTGGGCCATAACTATCACAGTGCTTGGCACATGGGCGCAAAGTAACTGCTGTTGAATGGATAAGAGACTGAATGGGAACACAGGGCTCTGACAGAAGCAGAAGGGGACACAGTGGGAAGCTTTTCAAGCACCGGCTGGGGGAGGAGGCAGCATGTAGCAGGGATCGGCAATGATTCAGCTCCATCTACAGTGTAGGATGTGAAGGAAGGTAGGCCAGGGCGATCCAGGACAGACTCCCAGGCTGAATTACTACATCTGGGTCAGCACAGCAGCAGATTTAAAGCAGTGCTTTATGAAGACGGCTCTGACCAGGTGTGGAGGACGGACTAGGGAAAACCAGCAGGCAGGGAAATTAGTCAGGAGGCTGTTTTGACAGCCCAGATGTGATGTGTAAAGGGTCTAGACAAGAGCAGCAGCAGGGGAAGTTCAGGAAAGAAATAAACCACCCAATTCTGTGAGATGGCTTCTTCCTGCAGCCTAGAAACATCAGCTGCTGCCGAACGTAGGTTAATTAGTACCCTGTGACTGTCATCTGAGCTGACTGGTCACTGAGTTCTGTGCTGTACAGAAATCCTCACTGTCAGCTAAGGTGTTGCTACTACTTATAGGGACTGGGTAGAGTTGGTGGGATGTCTGGAGAGCCAAGGGAAGCATCCCCTACAGCCCTAAGGGTCACTGTTTATGAGGAGATGTGTTTGCAAAGACAGACATGACTTCCTGCTCAGATAACTTGGGGAAATTCCAGATTAGAACTAAGAAAAACCAGCATCTTTACTAGAATATGACAGGGCGTGGGGGCATGTGTTTGTCAACTTTAACTGGAAACTGGAGACTTTTTCATGCCACACCCTAAAAGAGCACTCAGAAAACAGCTGGGGGATTCTGGAGTCAGGTCTGTTTGCCTTCCTTCCTGCAGGATGCATCTGGACTGCATATGTCAGAACACACTGCCTGCACTCTCTCCATGCCTCCTTAGAGCAGCAACTTTGCCCACAGCTCTACCTCAGCAGTCATAGACGCTGCCCGCAGCTCTGGCTCTGCAGCATCTGCCTGCAACCGAATCCTCAGTCACAGCTGCCTTGCAGTTCACTTATGCACACAGTAGGGGAAATGCCAGTCTACTTCGGTCGGGTTTGGACGATTGCACCAAGAGTTAAGCCATCAAAAACACTGTACTGTGGCAGCCACGCAGGGATGCCTCGAGAGTTGTGAGCTACTGTTTGTTGTTTGTTTGTTTGTTTGTTTGTTGTTTGTTTGTCTCACAATCATGTATTCTATTAGAGCCCAGTCCCTGCAGCCACAGCTCTGAACCAGGGCAAGCTGATGAGGTGTGAAGAGAGGGAGAAGAGTCAGATTCTCTTTGAAGAATTAGAAATGTCATTTGGGGCCAGATGACTGGTGGGGGAGGTCAAGCTGAAGGCATGGAGAATCACAGCAAACAACTTGTCTAAAATCTCCTCGTTCTTCACGTCCAGAGTTTTGGCTATCCCTGTGCCGTAACCCATTTTGTTGTTGTTGTCATTGTTGTTTAAGACAGGGTTTCTCTGTGTAGCCCTAGCTGTCCTGGAACTCACTCTGTAGACCAGGCTGGTCTTGAACTCATAGAGATCTGCCTGACTCTACCTCCCGAGTGCTGGGATTAAAGGAGTGTGCTACCAGGGCTGGAGAGATGGCTCAGAGGTTAAGAGCACTGACTGCTCTTCCCGAGGTCCTAAATTCAATTCCCAGCAACCACATGGTGGCTCACAACCATCTGTAATGAGATTGGGTGCCCTCTGCTGGCCTGCAGGCATACATGCTGTATGTGTAATAAATACATAAATCTTAAAAAAAAAAAAAAAAAAGGCGTGCGCTACCACACCTGACCTCTCATTACTCTACAATAATAGAGATGAAATACCTTAACACGTTGAGAACTCAGCACGAGCTCAAGTTGACACGGCTACAGGGGAACGCAACCAGAACCTGAACTCAATGTACTGTTTTCTTCCCCCGGTCAAGGGCGGCCAGCATCCCCTCTCCTGGGGTCTCTCTCAACCAAGACTTCACAGAATCTAAGAACTTGTATCTGAGTAGCCTATCCTCAGTTTTGTGCCTTTGTGGGTAGGCAGCACCCCAGGTAACTAGCTTAGATTTTGAAAGTGACTTTTGAGGAGGAGAACTGGTAGAATATTCAGGTATGCCAGGAGCAAAGTCTGGGATCAGATCCTGCTTTGTCACACGCTCGTCTCGGGGGAATCCCCAGCAGCTGGGATATGGTAGATTCAATATTCTGCCCTAATGTGGTTTGACAGCAGCTGAAAGGCTGGAATGGGGAGATACTAGAGCTGAAAACCCCTCGGTGGAGATGCCGTTTCCTGTTACTGCCTTGTGTGCTCTATGCGTGCCAGGGAACGGCCGCGTCTCAGGCCCCACAATGATCTGATATTTTGAGTGTCAGGCATCAGCCACGGTGGTTCGAGGCATCTCTTCCTTTCCTTGCCTTCAGAGGGGGGCCGCACCTAAGTACTCCCTGGCAGACAATGGGTCTGCCTGGTTTGTTCCACTCTTTAGATCTGCCCCGTCTCTTTGCTGAAGTAGCAATTAGTTTCTTCTCGCTCACACCCCGGCTCCTGCTCCAGTGTCCTGGGACTTCCCTTCTCCCCTTTGCCCTCTCCTCCCTGACCAGCATCATTACAGAATCTCTGAGAGAATCCCAAGGGCCCTGTTTTTATTTGTTTGTTTATTTATTTATTTATTTTGCCATGCTGGGACTCGAAGGCAGGACCTCACAGCTGCTAGGCAAGCACACTGTCACGGAGCTACCCACCAACACCCCCCCCCCCCCCCCCCCCACCCCCCGTGCTTACATTATAGAATCAACAATCTCTTCATTACAAGGGGGAATGCTGAAGTCCTTCTCGTTCCTCCCCAGCTTGTGGAACTAAAAATAAAAAACCGGTGGTCTAAGCCATCGTCTGTTTCATCCAAATCACTACCCAGCCCAGCTCTGTTTCAGTTGCCAAAGCCAATGATGGCACACAGCATAAGGAACCTATAGAATTTCCTCAGGAAATAAACAAAACAAAACAAAAAAAGCTAAATTTATAGATTTAGAACTGTAAAATAGAGACTCTAAGAAAGTGTAAAGGAGGGGTTGGGGGTTTAGCTCAGTGATAGAGCGCTTGCCTAGCAAGCACAAAGCCCTGGGTTTGGTCCTCAGCTCTGAAAAAAAGAAAGAAAGAAAAAAGAAGGTGTAAAGGGGTGTTCCTATTATTTATTTATTTGTTTGTTTGTTTATTTATTTATTTAGGTTTCTTTGAGACATGGTCTCATATAACCCAGCTTGCTTCAACCTTTCACCTTAGCCAAGGATGGCTGAACTGCTGACCCTCTTGCCTCACCTCCAGAGAGCTGGGATTAGAGGCATACACCACCACAAGTGGTGCCATGACCCATTTCAGGCCCCCCACCCACTCACCCGCACACTTACCCACTCCTGCGCTCTCAAGGGAGATGCTAATGGAGTTGTCCGGGAAGGTAATGGAGTTAGCCATTAATGTAACAGCTGCCAGAGCATTAGGCTGACTGGGCAGAGGGCCTGAAGCCATTTATTACAAACTGCAGCCCCCCCCCTCGCATATTTCAAGGGTTTTTTTTTTATGTTCATTTATGTTCATTTCACATTGTGCTACATCCAGATTACTGAATGGCAACTCTGGGTCTGAGAATCCACATGATTCCTTCAAGTTGACACTGACTACCTTATGCGCCATCCACAAAGGCATCGGAAGGTGAGACTGGGCAGTGGGGAGGGCACATCTCTCAAAGTCCACCCAAGCACAAGAAAATATTACTCTGAAAAACTGGCTGGGAGCTCTGGAGAGTTGTCTCAGTGGTTGAGAGCACTTGTGGTTCTTCAGAAAGCCCAGATTCGGTTCTGGCACCCACGTGCAGTTTACAACCATCTATATAACTCTGGTTAGAGGATCCAGTGCTCTCTTCTGGCCTCTGCAAAGTTATGTACACATATGGTCCACATACATACATCCACTCACACACACATAAAATAAATACATTTTTAAAAAGCATTCTCTGGAATCCCCATACTCAGGAGACCAGAGCAGGAAAACTACAGATCACATGACAGGGGTTGTGTAACATACCTGTAATCTGGACTTGGTGAGAGGAGAGACAAGGATCAGAAGTGTGAGGCCACCTCTGTTGCTACATGAGACTGTTGGAGAATATTATTTTAAGGTGTGTTACTTTTATGTTGCATTTGTTTAACTTTGTGAAGCTGTGTTACTGTGCCTGACTAAAACACCTGATGGGCTAATAAAGAGCTGAACGGCCAATAGCGAGGCAGGAGAAAGGATAGTTGGGGCTGGCAGGCAGAGAGAATATAAATAGAAGGGGAAATGTGGGAGGCAAAAAGTAGCTAGAGAAGGAGAAGGACTCCAGGGGCCAGCCACCCAGCTACACAGAGAAAGAGTAAGATTTACAGAAGTGAGAGAACAGGAAAAGCCCAGAGGTAAAAGACAGATGGGTTCATTTAAAGTTAAAAAAAGCAGGCAAGAAACAAGCCAAGGTAAGGTGGGGCATTCGTAAGAAAGAAAGAGTCTCTGTGGGATTTATGTGGAATCTACCCCAAAAGAGTAGAAAAAAAAAAAAAACAATCAACAATAAGACTCTGTGTGTGTGTGTGTGTGTGTGTGTGTGTGTGTGTGTGTGTGTGAAGACAAATAACATTTGAATGAAAGAAATAGCCCTGGGGTTTGGGGATTTAGCTCAGTGGTAGAGCGCTTGCCCTGGGTTCAATCCTCAGCTAAAAAAAAAAAAAAAAAGAAATAGCCCTGGATGGGCTGGAGATGTATCTCAGTAGTAGGGTTTTTTTTTTTTTTTCCCTAGCATGTGTGATACTCCAGTTTAATACTCAGTACTGGAAGACAAAAAGCCTGATTGTGAAATCTTTCTGGATACCAATTGTCTGTAATTGTAATAATTTACTGCAGTGTCACAAAATCTAAAGGTTACTCTCAGACAGGGTCTCTCTATGTAGACCAGGCTGGTCTTGCATCCTGTCTCAGCATCCTGACTGGTATTACAGGCTTGCACAACCACACATGATCTTTTCCTGAAGACTGGCCCCGAGACCAGCACCCTGAGACCAGTCATATCCTGGTCCTGCCTCTCACTGGGATTTATTAGAAAGTTATATACTTTACCACCTGTACCTGTTTTGAGTGAAGACAACAGAACCAGTTTATATTACAGTAGAGGAAAGTGCTAGCAGAAGTCAGCTCTGTATAATCTAGCACTCTGTAGGAATATAGTTTTGTCAAAGCATGAATTCTGAGTTAGCATAGGAGTCTGCCTTCGATCCTTTGTTCTTCCTGCATCTCCCAGGTTCCTCTTTTGTTTATGAGAAGACAGCTAAAAACACTGAGAGCCGCTGTGTGCCAGACTGTTCTTCCTGGCACAACCTTTAGATTCATAGAAAACCTGCTTCCTCCTGTGTGTGGTTTCCAACACTCCCAGCTACTTCTCTGAGCACTGTGATCATCAGGGTCCTCAAAATAGCTGGTCTGGTTAATGCTTTTTCTACTGATTTATAGTCTTGATCTGAGTCTAGGAAGTGCTATTTATAATTTAGGTTGAACTACTATTTTATTCTCTCCATAAAATATGTTGCAAGAAATGTTATGGAAATAGTTAAGAGTAGTCCCAAATTCTCTTTACTTTGAGGTGTAAACAGGAGATTCCAGTTCTCTTGAGAACAAAGATCAGGAGCAAGTCTCACTGCAGAAATGTGAGTAAACTGATATACATGCTAGAGACAGTAGGGATATTTGACATGTGCCCTAAACCTTTAAGAAGTATGTCAATAATCACCCACTGTCTTCTTCCATAGAGTCCTGAGGGCCACCAGGGAAACGGGTCTTGGCCTACTCCAAGTGGGAAGAAAGTGTTCTCTGTAGCTTTGCACCTTTCCTGGAACTCACTCTGTAGCCCAGGCTGGCCTCAAACTCACAGAGATCCGCCTGCCTCTGCCTCATGAGTGCTGGGATTAAAGGTGAGCACCACCACTGCCCGGCTAAGATTTCACTCTTTTTTTTTTTTTTTTTTTTTTTTTTTTTTAAGAATTCACTCTTAACCCAATCACAAAAAAATAAAATAAAATAAAATAAAATAATTGATCTACAATCTGACCTGCCTGCAAAATATGCTAGAGCAATGGTGGCACAACCTGGTGGGAGTAACCAACCAATGTCTGATAAGGCCCATTGCAGAAGATGGAACCCATACCTGACACTACTTGGGTGACCAAGAATCAGAAACTAGATAGCCCAGAGACCTTGGGTAAAACAAAACATGACTGATCTTTAAAAAAGAAAAGTGACAATAAAATGACTCCTAGCGATAATCCTGCTCTCCTCAGACCATGCCTTATTCAGTCATCATCTGAGAGACCTCCTCCTGCAGCAGATGGGAACAAACACAGAGACCCACAGCCAGACAATGTACAGAGAGAGACTTTGGAACACACAGCTCTAAATGGGATGTCTCCATCAAATCCCTCCCCCAGAGCTCAGGGAGCCCTGCGGAAGCGGAGGCGGGAGGAGTGGGGGAGGCAGAGGAGATGGAGGACACCCGGAGAACAAGGTCCTCTAAGATAACTGAACGAAGCTCATATGAGCTCGAAGAGACTGAAGCAGCAGTCACAGGGCCTGCGTGGGTCTACACCGGGTTCCTCCGCATCTACACTACAGCTTTCGGTTCAGTACTTTTATGGGACTCCTGAATGTGTGAACAAGTGGGTCTCTGATTCTTGTATCTCCTCCTGGGGCTCTTTAATTTTTCTGTTGGCTGGTCTTGACCAACGTTGATATGACGGTTTTTGTCTTATGTTTTGTTATCTCTTAGAAGCCTGTTTTTTTTTTTTTTTCTTTCTAATGAGAGAAAGAAAGAGAGTGGGTCCAGATGGGAGAGGAGGTGGGAAGAAACTGGGAGAGGGGAGGGGAAGTGTGTTCAGATTATATTGTATGAGAAAAGAATCAATCTTTAATAAAAGGGGAGGAAAAGAGTTCACTCTAATCCCTCCCACTTGGAGCCAGACCCAGACCTCACAGAAACTAATAATAATACCGGAGAAGAAATAAGGGGTTAGAAAACAAATGGGCGAAACAAAAGGAGCCTTTCACATTTTCTATTTTCAATTTTTTAAATTTATTTTGGTGGCTAGAGAGATGGCTCCAAGGTTAAGAGCATCGGCTGCTCTTCCAGAGGACCAGGGTTTAATTCCCAATATCCTCATGACAGCTCACAGCCATTTAGAACTCTAGTTCTATGGGATCTGGCCCCTAGTCTGGCCTCTGCAGGCACCAGGAATGCACATGTGAAATTAAAATGCAGCAACAACAACATCAACAACAAAAACCCTGTAATTTAAAATGTCCATGTGTATAAATGTTTTGCCTGCATGTATGTCTGGATACCATGTATGTATAGTGCCTGTGGAAGCCAGAAAGCGGGATGTGTGTGGAGGATCTTCAGGAACTGAAGTTATAGACAGTTGTTAGCAGTCCTGTGGGACATCATCATGCCTGGTTTTTCCTGTGAGCTATTTTGTTGTTGTTGTTGTTTTGCTTTTAACTATATTTTTTTATTTTTATTTTTATTTATTTGTTTATTTTGGTTTTTCGAGACAGGGTTTCTCTGTGTAGTTTTGGTGCCTGTCCTGGAACTCACTTGGTAGCCCAGGCTGGCCTCGAACTCACAGAGATCCACCTGCCTCTGCCTCCTGAGTGCTGGGATTAAAGGCGTGCGCCACCACCGCCCGGCTATATTTTTATTTTATGTGTATAAATATTTGCCTACATGTATGTCTGTGTAGCACAGAGGCCAGAAGAGGGCATCCATTGGACCCTCTGGAACTAGCTACCATGTGGGTGCAGGGTCCTCTGCAAGAGCAAGTACTCTTAACCACTGAACCATTTTTCTAACCTTCAGGTACTACTTTTTTGGGGGTGTGAGGGGGAAGATATGCAGGGTCAGACTGGAACTCTGGCTGTCCTGGAACTCATTCTGTAGACCTTGAACTCACAGAGATGCTCGTGCCTCTACCTCCTGAGTGTTATGATTAAAGGCATTTGGCACCACACCTAGCAGCTCAGTCCTTGTACAGTATCCTGTGGGTGACAGCTGATGTGTCTGTGTGTGCTCCCACCCAGCTCAGGTTTGGAAGCGTGGGAGCAGAGCCATTAACATTCTTCCCTCACTCAGACAGCTCTCTTCAAGCCTTGTTAGTCTCATTTTCTCCCCCTGACTTTTTCATCAAGAGCAGCAGCTTCCTTCTGCCCAGAACCTTTCTTCTCTACAAAGAGCCCTGGGCTACAAGGAGGCCTGCAGCCAAGAGACTTGCCAGACAACTCTGGATTCCCAATGAAGAGGAGACTGCACCACTTGCTGTGCCCCTACAGACAAACACGTTGAGCAAGAACCAGCCAAGCTGCCTGAGATGTGCCCTTCTCTCTGGCTCCCAGGACAGTCTGTAACGGTTAGACCTTGGGTATGGCAGTGCTCGCGTTGAGTCCCCCAGTTTATGCCTACTTCTGGGTTTAGTTTTTTTCCTCTCAGACAGGGTTTCTCTGTGTAAAACAGCCCCGGCCATCCTGGAACTCACTCTGTAGACCAGGCTGGCCTTGAACTCACAGAGATCTACCTGCCTCTGCCTCCCGAGTGCTGGGAATTAAAGGCATATACCATCACCACCCGGCAATTCTTGTTTCCCCTACCCTACTCCAAAGTCAGTTTTCCAAGCAGTCTACAGATTTTAGGAAGAGATCTTCCAATGTCTGTAATTCTGGGAGGAGCAACTTTGGCAGATGGAAACTCAACTTTGCTGACCAAACTTTTCCCTTTGGTGTGCAGCAGTTTCCTCCAAGGTTAAATTCTTTCATCTTGGAGGAAATTTTCTGAAAATATAGGATGCAAAATATGAAATGAAACAATAGGACATTTTAGGACTGGATGTTCACAAGGAATGAAATAATAGAATATTCTTTTTTAAATTTGATTTATTTATATTTTATGTAGAAGTGCTCTGCATATATGCCTGCATGCCAGAAGAGGGCATCAGATCCTATTGCAGATGGTTGTGAGCCACCGTATGGGCACTGTGAATTGAATTCAGGTCCTCAGGTCCTCTGGAAGAGCAGCCAGTGCTCTTAACCACCAAGCCATCTCTCCAGCCCCAATATTAGGATATTCTAAGAGGGGGTGGCACACCCCATCAGCCAGGGAAGCTAGTTACAACAGGAAATAAGCAACTCAAAATAGCTCAGGAAGTTCATGAAACTGACCAGCTTCATTAGGTCTCTCTGTCCCACCCCCAAGAGTCTATAAACAGTAAAGACTGCTGAGCATCATGTTCAGACAAGCTGAACTGCTTAGAAGAGGCATAGACCAAACAGCTTGGAAGAAGCAAAGAAACGCTGAGCTGCCTGTTAGAAGCTCAGACCAAATGAGGCACCTAGAAAGGACACTTCACAACCTGTGCAGATGCCCGCAGGCTGTGCAGTGTGCTCCAGGTTCCCAGCTTTGTGAGCTGTCACCCATTCTGGGGTGCACTTTGGTGATGCAGCTGTCTTTGTGTCATTTCTGCTCCTGTGAGTGACCCCTCACCCATATTCCTGTAAGGAACTCTAATAAAACTCTTTAGTTCATGCTAGAGAGGTGGCTCAGAGCTTAAGAGCACTTGTTGCTCTTACAGAGGACCTGGGTTTGATTTCCAGCACCCATGTCATGGCTCACAGGCACCTATCATTCCAGGAGATCCAGCAAGCTTGCATGTGGTATAAACTCATCCATGCAGGCAAAGCATTCATATGAACAAAGCAAAATAAATGTTAAAACAAAACAAAAACCTCAGTGTTAGCCAAGGTGGATTTTGGTGGTATACTACTCCAATTGTCATTAGTTCCCTAGCTGGAGAGGGTAGATACTTGTTCACACACACACACACCCAGGAACAATGTCTTACAACACCCTTTCCTACTAAAAGCCATTAGATTTATACCTGAGTACTCCCCATTTTTCCAGGTATGAGAGAATCAGGCCATGTCCTCTGCCGCTCAGGCCTCAGTTCTGTTGTCTTTATACTTTTTCTTATGGCTACAGTCACTTCAGGCAAACAAACACTGGCTCCTTACAGCTGCTTCTGTAGAATACCAGAGAGGCACATGGAAACAGTCTCCGCAGTATCATATGTTAGCTAAGTCTTCTGCAACAGGATAATAGTTGTGGCAGTGTGATAAGTCATTTTTTATTCATTGCTTTGTCCCCTCTGGCCAGAGCTGGACCTTACATCACCACTAATACCAGCCCAGGTGGGCCCAAAGGCTTACAAAGAGCTGCTACTCCATCTGCTGGCTTGACAGCAGCTCTAGGTGACAGCCGTAATTCCTTGTAAGGCAGCCTCTGGCTCTGAACCTAGAGACCCAAGTAGGTTTATGATGATAAAGGTATCCAGCCATTTCATCAGCTGAGATGGCATCTACTCCTCCTTCCACCTCAACCTATAGACACATTCTCAAGTACAGCTACATCTCTAATGGTATCTAGGGAACGAGCCACTCAGGCAGGGATCGCTGTGACTGTAACACAGACTTGCCTAAATTCCATCGACAGTAACTCCAACCATGATGACAATAGAAACGGTTCAGAGAGACAAAAGTACATTTTATTTCCATCAAGTCTTTCATCTCTGCCTGTCACCTGTGTGAAAGAGGCCTCCTCTACTGGCTAGTTATTGCCTAGGGTCTGCGGCCCACCTAGCGTCATCTTAGTGCTCCCAACTTGCTGATTATCTGCTCTGAGGGAAGGGGAGGACAGGGGTGCATTTTCCAGATAAAGACAATTACAATTCTTGAACAGAAAGGAGAACAATGTTATTACCTATCCTTACTCAGTTCTGTGCTTCCTGCAATCCCAGCTACAGTACTACCCTGTAGTTACTTTGTCTCAGTAAAACAAACTACCATGTAGTTACTTTGTCTCAGTAAAACAAACTACCTTGTAGTTACTTTGTCTCAGTGTTGTTTCAGCAGAGAGTCCAGTTTATAGTATGTGTGTCTACCAAAGTGAAGCATCAGCAAAAAGGAAATTTATTGTTATTGTTTAGACGGGATCTCTTGTAGTCAACCAGCCTTAAACTATGTAAGCTATGTACCCTATGTAGTCAAGAATGACCTTGAACTCCTGATCCTCTAAGTATAATGCAATGCCTTCTCCTGACCTTCACAGGCATATGCACACCCCCCAGTCCATATACACATAATTAAAGATAAAATCTTTTTTTTTTTTTTGACAGGATTTTCCTTTGTAGCACTGGCTGTCCTGGAACTCACAGGGATCAACCTGCCTCTAATGGTGATGTTGCTCTGTATGCTGTAAATATATTGCTCTGATTGGTTGATAAATAAAATGCTGATTGGCCAGTAGCCGGGCAGGAAGTATAGGTAGGATAAGCAGACAAGGAGAATTCTGGGAAGAGGAAGGCTGAGTCAGGAGACACCAGCCCACTGTCCAGGGAGCAGCATGTAATGGTACATAGGTAAAGCCATGAAACATGTGGCAACATATAGATTAACAGAAATGGGCTGAGTTTAAGTGTAAGAGCTAGTCAATAGTCAGCCTGAGCTAATGGCCAAGGAGTTTTAATTAATATAAGCCTCTGTGTGTTTACTTGGATCTGAGTGGCTATGGACCAGGTGGGACACAGGAAAACTTTCAGCTACATACCACTGCCTCCAAACTGCTGGGATTAAAGGTGTGTGCTACCACTGCCCAGCTTTCACATACTACTTTTACAGGGGACCCAAATTCAATTCTCATCATTCACATCAGGCAGCTCACACCAGCTGTAACTCTAACTCCAGCTCACTTGACACCTCTGATGTCTGCAAGTATCCACATACACACATAGATATAATTAATAAAAATAAATCATGGGGTGGAGCTGAAGAGATGGCTCAGTGGTTAAGAGTACTGACCGCTCTTCCAAAGGACCTGGGTTCAATTACAGCTTATAACTGTAACTATAGTTCTGGGGGATCTGGTGCTCTCATACAGACATACATGCAGGCAAAACACCAAAGCATATGAAATAAAAATAAATAAACCATTAAAAAATAAATCATGGGGCGGGGGAGATGCCTCAGTGGTTAAGAACATGTATTGTTCATGCAGAGGGCCTGAGTTCAGTTCCCAGTACCCACACCAGGCAGCTTACAACTGTTTGTAACTCTAGCTCTAAGGGATGGCCCTAACCTCAGGCATATGCACATATACAGACATACACACATGTAAATAAATAATATTTTATAAATAAAATCATTTTTAAAAGACCACACAGAAACTAGGGTCTAGGCCTGCAGCTCAATAGTAGAACACATGCCTAGCATGTGCAGGATCTGGGTTCAATAATTCCCAGCACCTGAAAAATAAAGCAAAAAAAGAAAAAGATACAAGTGAAGGTTATGGTGTATCATCTCCCCACTCCCTACCACTGAATCAAATGCTTGTCAGAAAAGGCTGCAATGAAGTCAGAGGAGACTTTGGTAAGAGAACCCGTGAAGCTCAATGGCTGAAACAAGACGGTCTTGGTTCCACTTCATACTGTTATGGGAACTGAAGTTGGCCTTCTGGTCAGCATATCTGTATGCGGACAGACCTACAACCTACCAAGCTGCCAAAAAGTGAATAACCACTCAGTCCCATTTATTGACCAACGATCACTGAAAGAATGGTTACTTTGAACCAGTGACAGGGAGGCAGATTTGTCAAGAAGGCCTGGCTTATTTTCCTTTTTTATTATTTGGTTTGGTTTGGTTTTTTCAAGACAGAGTTTCTCTGTGTAGTTTTGGTGCCTGTCCTGGATCTTGCTCTGTAGACTAGGCTGGCCTCCAACTCAGAGATCCACCTGGCTCTGCCTCCCAAGAGCTAGGATTAAAGGTGTGCACCACCGTGCCTTGCTGTGAAATAATCCTCTTGAATACTGTAAAGATTTGTCACTTAAATTGGTTTAATAGATTTGTCACTTAAATTGGTTTAATAAAATGCTGATTGGCCACTATCCATGCAAGAAGTACGGGTGGGGCCACCAAACTAAGATTGATGGGAAGGAGAAGGGTGGAGTCAGGAGTCACCAGCCACATGTGGAGGGAGCAAGAGATGAACGTGGTACCATCACATGGCAGAGTGTAAATAAAGAATATGAATTAACTTAAAATAAGAGCTAGTTAGTAATAAGCCTGAGCTATCGGCTGAGCATTTATAAGTAACATTAAGCCTCCAAGTCAATTATTTGGTAAGTGGTGGCCAGGTATTTAGGAACAGGAAATGTCCCTTTACAATGCCTGGCTTAAATAAATCTTAAAAACAACAAACAAAAACAGAACAGGGTTAGAGAGATGGTTTGGTGGTTAAGAGTATATACTCTCCTTCCAGAGGATCCAGTTCAACTCTTAGTGCCTACATCAGGCAGCTCATGCCTGCCTTTAATTCCAGCTCCAGAAGTATGTGACAGGTCTGCCTCTCCAAGCACCTGCACGTTACACAGACATACTTAAAAATAATTTTAAAATTAAAAAATACTAGTCAGGTGGATCTGAGCATACAATTAGAGTTTACCTTTATTTAAGGATATAGTAGTTTGGCATGGTGGCGCATGCCTTTTATTCCAGCACTGGGGAGGCAGAGGCAGGCAGATCTCTGTGAGTTCTAGGCCAGCCTGGTCTACAAAGCGAGTTCCAGGACAGCCAGGACTGTTACACAGAAAAACCCTGTCTGGAAATAAACAAACAAACAAACAAATAAATAATAAAAATAAATAAGTTGCCGGGCCGTGGTGGTGCATGCCTTAAATCCCAGCACTCTGGAGGCAGAGCCAGGCGGATCTCTGTGAGTTCGAGGCCAGCCTGGTCTACAGAGTGAGTTCCAGGAAAGGCGCAAAGCTACACAGGGAAACCCTGTTGCGAAAAAACCAATAAATAAATAAATAAGTTAATTAAATGTGGTACTTCCTACACACATGAATTTATAAACTGAACTAGACATACCATAATTCCCAAAGTTTAAGTGTGAAAACGAGAGTTTGAATGAATGCAAAGAGAAAGTAAGGATGTAAAAACTCTATGATATTATTCAGAAATAAAGATCAAGACTCCATCTCATTCAGAATCTACAGAAAGATCTCAGACACCCTGAGGATGCAGGAAGTTTCTTGCCTGTTGCTTTCCACCCAGAGGCATCCCTACAGGGGATTCAAGTCATTGCTGTGAGTCAGTCTGAGTATCTCTAAGTTAGGATGAAATACAACTTTTAAACATCTTGTCCTCTCCTAAGGCAATATGCTAGAGCTCAGGTGGGCAGGCTCATCTCAATAAAACAGATTTAATAACTAAGTTTTTACTTACGTTACATATATTGGGTACTAGTAATATTGGGATTATTAAAACTGTTTTTACCTTTGAGATACCAATCATCCACTGAGAGGGATGATATGCTAACAGATAGTTAAATCCTCTGTGGTATGTCAAGACAAAGCTGTGTAAATGCGCTAGAAACGCCAAGATTCCAGTGACAAACTTTGTCTCAGGAAGCCAGAGAAGGTGAGATTTAAGTTTTATAGGATGAGAAGAAAGTTGACATTTGGATAAGAAAAATAATATTCTAGAAAGTGGGGAAAGAATACATGAAGGATAGAGGCATAAATAAATTATATTTCTTATATTTTACTCATGTGTTTACATGTGAGTAGATGCTGCATGTGTGACGGCACCCATGGAGGTCATCAGATCCCTTCTGAGGTCAGTGCCCCTTTGGCCCAATCATTTGCTAGGGTTACCCTTCATCCACACTGAGGACCAAGCTTTGAACACATGGATCTTTGGGAGGGCAAACCATATCTAAACCATAGCCCAAAGCCCAGGTGAAAACTTAATTGCACTCAGTGAAAAAAAACAGTTGTTCTCCCTAGAACTGGCCCCCATAATCATTACGTTCAAGGACGTAAGGAACGTAGTCACCACAGGAGGACTATGGAGGGAGAGCAAAGAGAAGTCACATGTCACGGGTCCTGTGGCCCTGTGCTGGCTGGCAACCATACCTTGAAAAACTTAATCATCTCTGTCAAAAACATTTTTCTGTTTTCTCATTTAGTGCTTCTCCCCAAAAGCGCCAGCAGTTTCTGCCTCAATTAGTCAAAGTTTTCTTCCTCTACCAAGTGAGGGACTTTTAGGTGACAAAACACAACACATTCACTTTGGTTCTTGGGCAGTCTGGAGCTTAGAGGAGCACGTCTGCGGTGCACACTTCTGACTGTGCTGTCCTGCAGATAACTTCTTTTTAAGCCTGTTTCCTTCCCAGCCTTATGCTATGGAAGAGGGCTACACTTGCCTAAGTACAGTGTATCTTTAATTCAAGGCAACCTCATGTAAAATATAGAAGAAGAAAGTAACCCCCAACTCCAGAAAGGTTTTTTTTCTTCCCCTAAAAGTGAGCAAGATTTATTGAAATGTCTCAATCTCATTCTCAGCACATTAAAGATCTGGATTGCAAATGCACAGGTGATGTATTTTGTGATATAGTTTTGGTAGACTTCAAGGATCAGAAAAGAAAAGATATTGTTATTGATAGATGCTCTCTCAGTGAAAGAGTCTCAGAAAACTGACTGTAGCTGAAAAGACATCATTTGGTCTTAATTTTCAAACAAAAAGGGCATTCGAGTTTGAAAGACGATCACAGGGACTCACATTTTTGTGTTTACCAACCACCTTGAAACTGGCCGGCCTCAGACGACAGCAGGATTGTGGGATACCTCAGCATGAATTGATTTATGATATTCATGAACTTGGCAACCACGTCAGCTTTTCTAAACCTGGCACCTACCACCACCTGCATGGTAATTGAGGATTTGTGACTTATAAAGCTCATCTCATTATGCAGAGGTACTAGAATTTTCTTCTATGTATAGCCTGTAACTCCCAAGACAGAGAAGACAGCCATGTCACAGAATTTATAGCTCCTTTCTTCTGAAGCTGAAGTTTTAGAGAAAAACTAAAGAAATACCTGGCCTTTTGGAGAAAAACAGGTTTAACCGCTACCTTCAAATGACGAAATGACTGTAGCCCACTACTAGATCTTATGAACAAAGAGGCCAACAGCAAAAGTCACTTTAATCACAGCCCTGACTACATGTTCTGAACAATGCAGTGGTTGATAAACCCAAGTGACTCCTTGGAAATAGCAAACATTCTGTCAGTTTAATTGTTTCCCTCAGTGTAGGATGAGGCGTCTTGCTAGGATTTCTCAAGCGGCCCAGACAGATCCACAGATACTGACTTCAGAGAAGACCATTGAGTACCATGTATCCAGTGGCTTCCTGTGTACACCCTCGAAATGAAGAAACCCAAATGCTGGTGAGGGTTCTGAAACGCAGCTTGTTTTCAGAAATATTTTACAAATACAGCAGATCTTACCCTGTACCCATGCAAAAAGAAAACAAAAATGTGGTAATACAGGGGACTCAGTGAAATAAAAAGTATCTCAAGAAATATAACTATACAGATAATCATTAAAAAGGACAAGTATATGGGACCAGGTTGACACACAGAAAACTTTAGATAATCCCAAGCCAGAGAAAAGGAGAACACAAAGGGACAAAAAAAAGAAGAAAAAAAAAAAAAGGAATTTCTGGTTTAGGAATTTAACACTAAACACAATGAACAGAAAGTGAAGACAATGGAACTCCAAGTAATTTACTAGTTTCCATCTTCAAAGTTCCCCATCAATCAGGCAATGTGTGACCTAGACATGTGTGCTGACTGTCCTGAATTCAAGAGTGCCATGTTCCTTCCTGTGCTGCAGAGCTCTGTAAATAGTCATCCTTCCTTCTGGCTTTCAGGAATATATGGGCTGAGATGGAGTGCTGTGTGTGGTGCACGCCTTTAATCCCAGCACTTGGAAGGCAGAGGCAGGTGGATCTCTGTGAGTTCCAGAACAGCCAGGGCTATAAAGAGAGACCCTGTCTCAAAACAGAACAAACAACCACCAAGAATATATAGGATGGAGAGATGGCTCAGTGGTTAACAGCACTTGTTGCTCTTGAAGAGGACCTGGGGTTTGATTCACAATCATTTGTAACTCCGTTTCCAGGGGATCTGACATCCTCTTTTGACCTTTAGGCACCAGGTACCTATGTGATGCACATACATACATGCAGGCAAAACACTCATACATTAAAAAAAATCTAGGGGTTGGGGATTTAGCTCAGTGGTAGAGCGCTTGCCTAGCAAGCGCAAAGTCCTGGGTTCAGTCCTCAGCTTCGGAAAAAAAAAAATCTAAAAAAAGTAAAAGAAAATATAGACCCACTAGCACTCAAAGGATACAGGAAAAAAAGCTGAAAATTAAGAGGTCTTCAGTTAGGGGTAGGAAAATTACTTGAACAAAATGACGGTAGTGCCTGAGGTTGTGACTCAATGCTAGATTTTTTTTTTTTTTTTTTTTTGCTCAGCATGTATGAGGCCTTAGTTTCAATTCCTAGTACATGCACACGCATATAATCTACCTCCAAGTTTATTAACAAAAAGACTACATTTTAGGAAGATTTTTCCCTTGGTATTTATTTACACATATTCACACAACCATAACCAGGGTAATTCAGACTTTGGACTCTATGCCAAGCTATAGTGTACAGGCAGGGTAGCTATACCTACAGCCTCTGTGGACCTGTGCACTTTAGCAAACTTAGAAACAGTTCATTAGCTGTGTTCAGTGACAAATTCTACATCTCATGTAGCCCAGGTGGCCTCAAACTCTTTTTTTTTAATTTTTTAAATTTTATTTTCAGAGCTGAGGACCGAACCCAGGGCCTTACACTTGCTAGGCAAACGCTCTACCACTGAGCTAAATCCCTAACCCAGCCTCAAACTCTTAATCTGCTTGTCTCCAGCTCCAGAATACTGAGATTACAGGTATGAACCACCAAACCTCATGTCCTATATGGCTCTTAAGAGCAAATCCCTACCATCCCCACAATTAGTCTTCCTGTGGGCCTTTCATCTGTCTTATATGTAACTGTGCTGCATATCTGAAGGAAAATCCAAAGCAAGACTGACTTCTAACAGTGCAGTGTAACAGCATTTTCCCTGAAATGTAGCTGTCAAAGCTAATCAAAGTAACATCTTATTTTGATGTATTGTAGTTCTTTCTTGTCTTATCAGAAGGCAGCAAAGTTGATGGGTTAGTAAGCATCTCCTAGAACAAAACCTATTAATTGTCACCATCCTAATTTAATATTTTGTTTCACGAGGGACGCTCAGTAGAAGGCACGGAAGGAGCAGTACCACAGTGCTATCCAGTGCTGTGTGGCTAACCCCAAAAGACAAGCGTGGGAACTGACTCCTGAAATTTGTTACAGGAACATGAAAAATGGCAAGAAGAACCGAAGTGACAAATTCCTACAGTACACCACATTTTTTATTTCCTGAAGATGGAAGGTGCCACCACATGACATTTATCTTTGAGGGGATTGAACAAAACGTCATCTCTGTTACCAGTTTAAAGAGACATTGCTTTAAAAACATAAAAGGAGTCAAGGATGGTGGTGAACATCTGTAATCCAAGCACCTGGGAGGCTGAGGCAAGATGATTTCAAGTTTAGGGCCAGCTTGGGCTACATAACATGACCCACTTCAAAAAAATATATAGTTCTTACAGTCCACAAGTTATAGTATAAATCCTAAGGATTACATCACAGATTAAATTTTCTTTCAACCTTTTTAAAATGTTCTTTTGAGCTGGGAGTTAAGCTCAGAGGCTTCTGAGTCACCTCATATTAACCTCTGAATTTTGTTTTGTTTTGTTTCTCAAGACAAGGTTTCTCTGTGTAGCTTTGCGCCTTTGCAGGAACTCACTCTCTAGCCCAGGCTGGCCTCGAACTCACAGAGATCCGCCTGCCTCTGCCTCCCGAGTGCTAATATTAAAGGCGTGTGCCACCACCGCCCGGCTAATCCCTGAATTTCATTGTAGTTATCCTACACTTTTTAGACACTTTTGACTACTTCCTTTTTAAATTCTGCCATCTAAAGTTACTGCTATTAACAGTGGAGTAGGCCTGTTCATCTCTGTATACGTGAACACAAAAGTAAAGATCAGGCCAGGCGGTGGTGTCACATGCTTTTTGATCCCAGCACTCAGGAGGCAGAGCCAGGTGTGAGTTTGAGGCCAGCCTGGGCTACAGAGCAAGATCCAGGTCAGGCACCAAAACTACACTGAGAAATCCTATCTCAAAAAACAAACAAACAAACAAACAAACAAAAAAAAAAAAGTAAAGATCAAATTCAGTTTTGGTGTGTAATGCAGGTTCTGACTTCAAATTCTGGCTTTATTATTCAATTGCTATGTGACCAAAGGTCTATATAACTGCTCTATGCCTCAGTTTCTACATCTGCAAAATAGGAATACCAACAGTGTTTACTTGAAACCATGTAATAAGCATACAACTACTGGGCACTTAATATTTAATAGCTATTATTACTGTTCTGATGACAATTTTTTGTTGTTGTTTTTTCAAGAAAGGGTTTCTCTGTGTAGCTTTGCACCTTTCCTGGAACACACTTGGTAGCCCAGGCTTGCCTCGAACTTACAGAGATCAGAGTGCTGGGATTAAAGGCGTGGGCCGCCGCCGCCGCCGCCGCCGCCGCCGCCGCCGCCGCAGCCGCCGCTGCCGCCGCTGCCCCCGCCGCCGCCGCCACCACCAACACCCCACCCCCACGACAATGTGATAATTTCTATTAGTGGATGGCAACTAAGTATTTAAGTTGAAACTATTTGCACATGCTAAAATATCGATCATGAGGCCCATGAGATGGTATTTGCCATCAAGCCTGGGACCCACATGGTAGGTGGAACCAATTCCTGGCAATTTTCTTCTGACCTCCACATGCATGCCATAAATCTCTTCCCCTACACAAATGAGTAAATGCTACTTAAACATTTTTAAATGCCTGCTAGAATATTATGATTTATTTTATAGGATAATGGGATTGAGTCCAGGGCTTTGTGCATATTAAGTACATACTTTACCATTGAGATACACTCCCCAGATCCCAGAATATTAAAAATATAAGCCAGTATATTACTCCCTTGGAATCCCTCCCACACCTGGGAGTTCTTATGTTTCCTTAGACTGTAGATTGGTAAATCTATAGTCACTCTGCTAAATGCATGCATGTGTTAAACACTCCAGATAGAGTGAATTCAAGGCCAGATTGCACAGATTGTCTAAAAAAGAAAAAATAAAGTACTAGGTGTGATGGTGCACACCTTTGATACCAACACAAGCCAGGAAGATCTGTTCCATTGGGGCTAGCATGATCTTTATAGCAAATCGGAGGTCAGCCAGGACTAGATAGTGAGACTCTGTTATCAACAAATAAGAAAGCGGACAAATAAATAAAGCAGACAAATACATGTCACCCATCTGTTTTACGCACAGGTACTGTACGGTTACCTATGTTTTTTTTTCCGTAAACATTTATCCTCATGCAAGTTATGCCCCAGTCCTTTGCATCTCAGTTGATACTGAACAGCCAACAGAGAAATCAAATACAATATAGTGCTCTGTGATGAACAGTGCCATCGGACTGTGGATCGCACTGTCCCCCTGTAGTCACTGGGACCCTCTCTTCTTAGATTCAGTTTATTTCTCCCTGCCTGCAGGCTGAAATGCTCGTTTGCAAGGCAGTTTGGAAGGCTGTCGTCCTACTGGCAATAGTAAACGCTCCTATTGTTAGGTTCATGCTTTGAACATTTAGCTGCCACATCCCCCTTGTGGTCATAAAGAATATTTTTGAGGGACCCGAAGAAACCGTAAGAAAAGTCAGTTACAAAAATATGCCCATAAAACTGTGGTAACTTTTCAGGTAAAACCATTTGGGCTAAGGGTATATAGCTCAGTTGGTAGAGTTTTTATTTAGCATGCACAAAATCTTGGGCTCAATGCCTCAAATAAATATGAATTTGAGGCCAGTCTGAGATATAAACTAGATAAAATATGTAACATTTAACTCTAGGGCTCACGCTCTGGCTTTTTGTTTCGAG
Organism: Onychomys torridus; assembly: GCF_903995425.1. Classification (NCBI taxonomy): domain Eukaryota; kingdom Metazoa; phylum Chordata; class Mammalia; order Rodentia; family Cricetidae; genus Onychomys; species Onychomys torridus. The sequence continues at coordinate 24,377,755 of NC_050455.1, read as the reverse complement.
ACAGGGTTTCTCTGAGTAGTTTTGCACCTTTCCTGGAACTTGCTCTGTAGCCCAGGCTGGCCTCGAACTCACAGAGATCCACCTGCCTCTGCCTCCTGAGTGCTGGGATCAAAGGCGTGTGCCACTACCGCCCGGCTCGCTTTGGCTTTTAAGTGTATGGAACAAGAAGAAAAGCAAGGGTTAGGGATTTAGCTCAGTGGTAGAGCGCCTGCCTAGCAAGCACAAGGCCCAGGGTTTGATCCTCAGCTCCAAAAAGAAGAAAAGCAAAAGTCTAGCTTTGTTGTTGCTTCTGGGCTTTTGGAGACAAAGTCTTGCTATATAGTCTTTCTCATTCTGGAACTCACTATATAGACCTGGCTGGCCTCTAACTATTGGTTGGCCCTGCAAGGCAAACTTTATTTTTTTTAAAGATTTGTTTATGTATAGGAGTGCTTTTGTCTGCACGTACATCTGCACACCAGAAAAGTAGCATTGGAATTCATGAAACAACAGTTGCTCTTTACCACTGAGTCATCTCTCCGGCCCATAACTTTTTATTAAAACAGGGTCTTGCTAAGAAGCCCAGCTGTCCTTGAACTCCTGCTTCAGTTTCAAAGACAAATGATTCCATACCAACTTTCAGAGAATGCAATGACTTCAGTTCTCTTCATTTGGCTTACTGCTTGTCATATTCAAGGTAAGATGTAATGGTTTCAAACAACTTCTGTTTCAGTGTTGGTACCTATCATTCCTATGTTCTCTCTGTGTGTGTGTGTGTGTGTGTGTGTGTGTGTGTGTGTGTGTGTGTGTGTGTATTTTGAGACAGGGTTTCTCTGTGTAGCCCTGGCTGCCTGAAACTCACTCTCTAGTCCAGGCTGGCCTCAAAATCAGAGATCTGCCTGCCTGTGCCTCCCGAGTGTTTCGATTAAAGGCGTATGCCATCACCACTACCACCCTGGTTTTTTTTTTGTTTTGTTTGTTTGTTTTTAATTTTATGTGCATGTATGTGTCTGTGTGAGGATGCCCTAGAATGGGAGTTGACAGTTGTGAGCTGCCATGTGGGTGCTAGGAATTGAACCCAGGTCCTCTGGAAAAGCAGCCAGTGCTCTTAACCACTGAGCCATCTCTCCAGCCCCCAACACCCTGTTCCTCTTTAAGTTCTTATATCAAGAAATTATTGCAGGACCAGGGGGTAACTTTGATCGCCTTGGCAAAATAATTTCCGAGGGATTTTTTTTCACAGACCAAGCCTTGACCTTTATTATTGAAAAAAGCTGCATATTTATTTCGCTTTCTGACTCTGTGCTTGTGCCTTCAACACCTTCACAACAATTTTCTGCTCCTAAATAAGGAAAGCCTGCTTGATCCTGTCACAGACACACTTGGCACACATGGACCCACTGTAGGCCCTGCTGACATGCTTCTTTGTCTTAAGACAACCTCATAAGGACTTTCTGTCTCCCAGCACGAACCCCTCAAAGCCTGCCTGGGCACACACCGCATGCGGATTTAGGTGCTTTTCCAACCTTCTTGGTATAAAGGTAAACAATCCTGTTGCCAGGGGTTCGAGATAGCCTAGTTTTGTTAGAGGCTGTGTTGTAGGAAAGCCTGTGACGGTATGTCAAACGCGGGACCATTCTGAGTGCCTCTAAGCACCGTCCCTGGAAGAGGAAAAGGAAGGGCCGAGGGAAAATTTTTAAGTGTTAGATCTACTAATAAAGATATAATGACAGTGCAATTTTACAAAGAAGGGTGAGAGTCTCCTTTTGATTTGAGACAGTCTTCTTCTGTCTAGCCTGGTACTAGAACTATAGCCCAGGCTGGCCTTCATTTATAATGCTGGTCCTGCTTCAGTCTCGGGAGTGCTGGGATGAAGTGTGTGCCACCACTCCTGATCACTGAATGATGAAGATTGAACCCACAACTTCAGTACATTCTAGGCAAGCACTCTGCCAGCCAATCCTTTTAGACAGGGTCTTACTATGCAGCTGTGTTAAACTCAGATCCTAATGTAGTCTCCTTACTGCTGGGAGAGATTACAAGCTTTTATCACCACACCAGGCCTTTAAAGGAACTGCATTATCTATGACTAATTATGTTCAACCTTTTCAACTCTCAGTTTTTGAAACAGGGTCAGTCTCATACAGTCATCAAGCTGGCTTCTAACTCATTATGTAGCCAAAGATGACCTTTGAACTTCTGATTCTCAGCTTCTATCTCAAGTGCTGGAAGCTTATACCACCATGCCCAGATACTTTCTTACCTTCATTTCCATCCTTTTCATAATGTAAACTGTATTTTCTTTACCTCCTAATTTACCCCCACTTTCTTCACAATTCGTCATATGGATGACTGCAAAGCAAAGTATCGGTTCAGGACCCCAAGACCAAGTTCTCAGCACAAAAGATCTGCCTCAGAGGGACAGGGTGGGGAATAAGAGACGAACACAGGAGATACGAGGAGGGGAAGCGGCCGGGTGGTGGCGTATGCCTTTAATCCCAGCACTCGGGAGGCAGAGCCAGGCGGATCTCTGTGAGTTCGAGGCCAGCCTGGGCTACCGAGTGAGTTCCAGGAAAGGTGCAAAGCTACACAGAGAAACCCTGTCTTGAAAAACCAAAAAAAAAAAAAAAAGAGGAGGGGAAGGGAAAGGGAAAGGGTACAGGTATATTTGTCCTGGAGGGACAAAGGACTGTCTCTGGATAGAGAGGAGACAGGCATGGCACATAGGAAAATGGCAGTTTATAAAGGTACAAGGGGAAACCACGTGTTAGGATGAGGTGTTTAATTTTATTTGGACGCGTTAAATAGGTGAGCCAAAGGGGGATTTTGTTTGCTGGACTTCAGTACTTTACTAGGTGAACCTTGGTAGCCTTGGCGTTGGGGTGGGAGAGTGTTTGGCCAAATAATGGAATGGACTTTGGGGGCTAGAGTCAGGAATGTAATCTGTTTTTTTTTTTTTTGGAGCTGAGGATTGAACCCAGGGCCTTAAGCACTCTACCACTGAGCTAAATCCCTAACCCCAGTAATCTAACGGTTTTTAACAAGGCAGAGGGAATTGGGGAGAAGGGCGAGGCCTGCCAGAGCAATGCCTACCACAGTCAAGAGTCCCTTCAATTGACAACTTTTCCTTTTTTTTTTTTTTTTTTGAGACAGTCTCACTTTTACTGGCCTGGAACTTGTGATGGAGTTAAGGATGACTTTCTTACCTTCCTACTTCCGTTTCCCAAATGCTGGAATTACAGGCCTGTGTAACCACTTCCCACCCAACTGCTTTCTATTGACTTCAAGCCGCTTACCTCCAAAACCAAGTTCAACTTCACTGTCTTTAAATCATTGAACTGGGTTTTTTTTTTTTTTTTTTTTTTTTTTACCGCCACTGAGAAAACTTGACACAAGATTGGTTCAATTCTTTACCCTTAAAAGTCTCTATCTGGGGCTGGGGATTTAGCTCAGTGGTAGAGTGCTTGCCTGGCAAGCGCAAGGCCCTGGGTTCAGTCCTCAGCTCCCCCCCCACCCAAAAGTCTCTATCTGGCTAGATATACCTGACGTCTGAGTTTGAGGACAGCATCTAAGGATACCAAGTACATGGTTTAGGCTAGTAGACATTGGAGCTGGGTTATTTCCAGCACCCAGGAGGTAGAGACTACATCTCTGCAGGTTCAAGGCCAGCAAGTCTATAAAGCGAGTTCCGGGGCGCCAGGGTCACATGGAGAAACCTGTCCTCCCCACCCCCCACCCCCTCCATTGTGGAGGCCGTCTAAAAGCCACACGGTAGTAACTGACAACCAGGACACTTGGCAACCAGCGCAAGGTTTAAAACAGGGGCACCTGTGGCCCAGCGACCCGGAGGTCCCAAGGTAGCCTGCCTTCAGCGGTAGAAGGCTGCGGGAAGCAGGTGCTGCCCTGGGGGTCGGAAACCCACGCTGCGGCCGCAGTGTGCAGCGCAAACCCTCGTCCACGCGAGCATACGTCAAGATGTGGACAAACGGTGAGAGAGCACAAGGAGGCCCTTAACAAAGCCCCGGGACAAGATGGCGCCCGCGGCAAAAAGGGGCCGGAGGAGAAGCTTGCAGGCGGACCCCCCCACCGGGGACTCTCGGGCAAACTCGCGTGCACTGGAGCATCCAATAAAGGCTACAGTTACGTCCCCAGCCCGTTTCCTCCACGCCCCTCACGCACGCGCTCCAGGGCCAGCGTCGGGCGCCAAGGACGCAGGCGCAGGAGGCTCCACCTTCTGCGCAACTGACGCAAGGAGACTGTAATCTTTTCGTAACTTATCCCGTGTGACCTTGAGTCTTTCCTGCCGCGAAGGACCCGGGCTGTCTGCAGCGTTGCCTGTATGTTCCTCTTCTCCTCCTCCCTTCCCTCTGCTCCCACAGCCGCGGCAGCCGCGATAAGAGGGCAGGGCTTTTCAACAATCGTGCCGATGAGCCTGCTCGCGGCGGGCTCCGGTCCCGGGAGCCGCGGTCCGGCCGTCTCTGGTCAGGCGGCACGCTGGGCGCCTCACCGGAAGCGCGGGCCTCCGTGGTGCGGCGGCCAACCCCCGCCCCCCGCCCCCCACCCCACGTGGTTGGAGGTTTCCAGAAGCGTAGCCGCCGCGATCGCCACCGCCGCCGCCGCCGCCGCTGTGCCGCGCAGCTCCGGGGCCCGTCGGCTGTCTGGTCTCTGCCCTCGTACTCCCTCCGTCCAGCCGCCATGATAAGCGCCAGCAGAGCCGCGGCCGCGCGTCTCGTGGGCACCGCAGCCTCCCGGAGTCCCGCGGCCGCCCGCCACCAGGTGAGGAACCGCCATGCCTTCCGGAGGGGGCTCGGGGCCGCGACTTGGGTGAGGCAGGCCGTGCGGTTCGGGGTCGGACTCCAGGAGAGATCCGGAGCGGAGGGAGGTAACGGCCCTCGGGGGGTCAGTGCCGCGGGCCCTGGTGAGGGCCTTCACCCCGGCCGGGCTCTGCTGAGTCACAATGCCTGGCGTTCTGGAGTCTTGACCCCGCTAGTGGGCCAGGTAGCGGTCCTCCTGACCGCGCGTGTGGCGCAGGGGATGTGGTCTGTCGGAAGGCAGAACTACCCGCTGGGGTCTGTTTCCTTGAGAGCCGAAGGACGCCCCAGCTGTTTTTTTTTTTTTGGAGGTAGGGTGTCTTTGTAGGCCTGGCTGCCCGGGAACTGACTCCGTAGACTTCCCAGAGACCCGCCCGCCCGTCCGTCTCTGCGTCCCCGTGGTGTGCACCACCACGCCTGGCTCCAACCTTAGAGACTCTTTTTGGGGGGGCGGGGGAGGCCTTCGATTTGCTTGTGGATTTGTAATAGAAAAGGATTTCGGATCTTGTTCTGAAATAAGAAAAAGTAACGACTTTGGAGGACGAGACCTGTAGCTCTCCCAAGTAGTTGTTCGGCAGGGGCAGTGCAGGTGTGTCTCCGCGGCACAAGCTGTGAGTTTACTTGTTGTGAGACAGGGTCTCGCTACGTATCCGTGGTTGTCCTGGAACTTATCTAGGCCAGGCCTGCTTCTCTGGCTTTCAAGTGTTGGAATTAAAGGTGTTTGCCACCAGGCCCCGACACTGTAAACTAATTTTGAGTTTCTGGAATAGCAGCTCCTTAATCAGGTCTTCTCCAGCACTTGTTCCCCCACCCCAGGGGGGAGTTGGCGGGGGGAGGCGAATCCCTACCTTCCAGGTTGTCATGACTTTGAAGGACACTTAATATATATGGTTTCTTGTTGGTAAAAGCCAGAGTTGCTTGTAAGCTTTCCATGCTTAGCTTGTCACAGAAAGTCTCTATTGCAATGTAATTCTTTTTTTTTTTCCCCCTTTAAATTCTAGGGTTTTTTGAGACAGGGTTTCAGTATAGCCCTGGCTGTCCTGGGGCTCTGTAGCCCCCGCTGGCCTTAAACTTACAGACCTGCCTTCCTCTGCCTCCCCAGTGTTGGGATTAAAGGCATGTGCCACCACCTCCTCCTGGCTGTTTGTTTGTTTGTTTTTGTAACTTAAGACACTTTTATGTTTGCCTATTTTTACCTGACAGTCTGAAAAACTTATAGATATGTGATAGATATGTAGCTATATCTACCTATATGTATTACATACTAAGGTTTCTTCATTGTGTGCTTTATACAGGCTACTGCTTAATCCTAAAGTTTGCATGTGTTTATCAGAGTAATAATTGGAAAAAGCCCAAGTTTACTTGTAGTTGATGGCTGATGCAATTTTTTTTCCCCCTTCAGGATAGCTGGAATGGCCTTAGTCATGAAGCTTTTAGATGTGTTTCAAGAAGGGATTATGCGTAAGTATAACTTGAGTTTCTTTGAGAGAAAACATATTAATTGAACCCTGGACTGTAATCTGTACATTTTGTTAATAATTTTTTCTATATAGCTTTATTTGTATTTGTAGTTTATGAAATGTGCCACTTTTTAAAAAATAATTTTTATTTCATGTGCATTAGTGTTTTGCCTACATGTGTGATGGTGCCAGATCCCCTGGAACTGGAGTTATAGACAGTTGTGAGCTGCTGTGTGGGTGCTGGGAATTGAACCCAGGTCCTCTGGAAGAGTAGCTAGTGCTCTTAACATCTGAGCCACCTCGAGCCCCTGAAATGTGCCACTGTTAACAACACCAACATAAAACACAGTTCTTCCTCTTATGTTGGAAACTACTGTTAAGATAACCATGGTATTTTAAATTTCTTGCAGATCAGAGGCAATTAAGGGTGCTGTTGTTGGTATTGACTTGGGTACTACCAACTCCTGTGTGGCAGTTATGGAGGGCAAACAAGCAAAGGTGAGTGTGAAAAACCTGGAAGCCTGGGGTCATTAGGTATCCGGTCTGGCACTGGCTGCTTAGGAAGGCTGAATCCGAGCCAGACATGGTGGTACACACATTTAGGCGGGGGATCTCTGAGTTTGAGGCCAGCCTGGGCTATAGAGAGGAACCCCCCCCCCACCCCCGTGCTTAATCCAATTTTGTGCTGGTTTTTCTTTTCAGACACTGTATGTCCTAGGCTAGCCTCATTACAGTTACTAGCTGCTACTCCAGACTTCTAGTTTGCATTTTAAAGTTGCTCTTACTTATTTATTTATTTTAGGCTTTAGGAATTAACCGTTGGATATTGATAATTGAATGAATGCAACTTTCCAGAATAGGATGTAAATGTGTTTTCTAGAGGTGGAGGTGGTAGTACTATTAGAGAACTTGAAGAGCAAGGCTTAAGGTGTCTTAGTAGAGGTTGTTGGAGACCCCTCAGGACACACAGAGCATCTGCAATTCTACAGTTGGGGCTGCTCATTCTTGGCCCTTCGTGCCTCTTCTTTCCCATGCCCTTGTCTGAAACAGTTTGGGCTATGTAGAGGGGTCTGGCTTGTTTGGTACTAACAGAGAAGCCCTCCTTAGTCCTGATTTTGCTGCTTATCCTTTTTCCCCCTGGTTTCCGAAACTTCAGCTTCCACGTACATTTAACAAGACTAGGCATATTCGGGGTGGTGTGGCCGTGCATTTGAATGGATGCAGTGCGGCACTCCCGGCAGTCAGGCACGCCAGGTCGCTGTGTCGTCTGTCTGTCCTTTCGGCGTTCGGTTCGTGACTTGAGTTGTGGCTGTACCTTAGATCACTGCTACGAAGAGGCCAGTGATGGCTAGTGTCTCAACCATCCACTGTCTTTGGGAATTTTAGGTCCTGGAGAATGCCGAAGGTGCCAGAACTACCCCTTCTGTTGTTGCCTTTACAGCAGATGGAGAACGGCTTGTTGGCATGCCAGCAAAGCGACAGGCTGTCACAAACCCAAACAATACATTTTATGCTACTAAGCGTCTAATTGGACGTCGCTATGATGACCCCGAAGTACAGAAAGACACGTGAGTAATAGGAAAAACAACAGAGTGCTCTGATCACGGTCCTGTGAACACCTTAGTCACTTTCATCATTATTCTGGGAGAAGTTCTCCTCTCCACCAAAAGAGTAAACAGTTTTTAAAAGCTCATTTGTGCTTTCACAGATTAGTTTTTGTTTTATTCACATTATGGTAATATGTTAAGATACATTAAGGTTTGTGAGACATTCCTGAGCGATGCTTATCACCATCAGTCATGTAAGGCTGGTAATGGCATATTTTATATTGTGCATCCTTAAGTTATTTACATGTATGTATGCACAGTCCTTTGCTTTCTGTTATTACTGTTAGTTTGAGACAGGGTTTCTCTGTGTAGCCCTTGGCTATCCTGGAACTCAGCCTGTAGACCAGGCTGTCCCTGACCTCAGAGATCCGCCTGCCTCTGCCTCCTGAGTGCTGGGATTATTTATTAACATTTTTGTTTGTGGGTTTTTTCATCCTCCCTCGAATGAGTGGAGGTGGAGGTCAGAGTACACCTTGCAGGATTCTGTTCTGTTCTTCTACCATGTGGGTCCTGGGCATTGAAGAGCAATTAGGCTTGGCAATATGAGCCTTTACTTTACTCACTGGCCAAGTTTCTTTTTTTTTTTTTTGTTTTTTGTTTTTTTGTTTTTTGTTTTTTAATAATCTTATTTATTTTTGGTTTTTGGAGACAGGATTTCTCTGTAGTTCTGGCTGTCATGGAACTCGCTCTATAGCCCAGGCTGGCCTCAAACTCACAGAGCTCCACCTGCTTCTGCCTTCTGAAAGCTGGGATTAAAGGTGTGCCCCACCAAGCCTGGCTGTGTAGAGATTTTTAATATGCGCATGCTTTCTTTTTTGTGTGTCATGCATGTGACTACTTTGTCATTTTCTTTCTTTCTTTTTTTTTTTTTTTAAGATTTATTTATTTATTATATATGTAGTGTTCTGTCTGCATGTATGCCGGTAGGCCAGAAGTGAGTGCCAGATCTCATTACAGATGGTTGTGATCCGTCATGTGGTTGCTGGGAATTGAACTCAGGACCTCCAGAAGAACAGCCAATGCTCTTAACCAACCTCTGAGCCATCTCTCCAGCCCCTACTTTGTCATATTCAAGTAGGACTGCCAAGATAATTTTTGAAACAATTGCAAAAATCATCAGGCTCATATTTTTACATGATAATAATTAAAAAGATTTTTTAATTTAAAAAGTCTCTAGAAATTATCATTTGTTGGCCATCTTTTTCTTTTCTTTTTTTTTAATTTGAAATGGGTAGATATATGATGGCCTTGCTGTGATAAGTCTCACTGCCAGTCAAGTCTTCTCTTCCCACCCCCTCTGGGGTTTCTCTGTGTATCCCTGGTCATCCTGGAACTCACTCTGTAGACCTGGCTGGCCTCAAACTCAGAAATGGTCTGCCTCTGCCTTGTGAATGCGGATATCAAGGTCGTTCAACACCACCGCCCAGCCAGTGTTCTTACACAGTTCTTTCTGTCTTTCAGTAAGAATGTTCCCTTTAAAATTGTCCGTGCCTCTAATGGCGATGCCTGGGTTGAGGCTCACGGGAAACTCTATTCTCCAAGTCAGATTGGGGCGTTTGTGCTGATGAAGATGAAAGAGACTGCGGGTGAGTGGAAGTAGTTCATTCTGGGAAACTAGAAGTAGGGTGTTCCTCTGAGTTTACAGATTCGTGCGCTCTAGATCAATTGTGGGGTCAGAAGCTCTGCACAGGAAGTTTAGGAATGGCAAAACTTGGGGACTTTAATCTGCACTTACTCTGCAGATTGAGTTTAATTTCCCTAATGGTGCCTGCTGCTGTCACTTTTTTAGTAGGGGCAGTGTAGTGTTTGTTAATGCAGAAAGCTACCATTAAACTTCAGTCGAAAGATCATTCGATGTTGATGAATCTTGGCTGAAATGCTAAAGGTAATTTGGAGTTTCTAGCCTATACCACCTCTGCTGCTGAGTTACCCAAAAATACTTCCCAGACCTCCAGACATTTTGGGAATGGGTTGCGAGTGACTGCACCCCGGGCTGCCTGAGTGTCTGATACTATAGTTGCAGCCTCCGAAATGCTAACAGTGATGAGACTAAATTTCATACTGTAGTCCAGGCTGGCTTTGCACTGATTTTTGTAGCCAAGGCTGGCCTCAAACTTGTGATGGTCTTCCTACCTCAGCTTTCTGAGTGCCAAGATTATAGGCTTGAGTTGTGTAACCCATGACAGCCTTGAACTCGTCTGCCTCTCTGGTGCCAGATTATAGGGGTACAGTACAGTGCTCAGTGTTTCCTACATGGTCTGTCTGCATGCTAGGCTACAAAGGAGGTAAGTGTTGTTTGTTTTTCCACAAAAGGATGAAAGATGGAATATTAGGCTTCATTAGTAATTTTGATGCTTATTTTTTTTTCTGACATAGTGCCACAATTGAATTTTATTTAATTCTTTTCCAGAAAATTACTTGGGTCACACAGCAAAAAATGCTGTGATCACTGTCCCTGCTTATTTCAATGATTCACAGCGACAGGTAAAGTTAATTATACCTCTTTTTTGCCTGGAGGAAAAAAGTTGACAAAGTTAAAGGATGGAAAGATACATTTATTTCTACTTTCTCTAGGCCACTAAGGATGCTGGCCAGATATCGGGGCTAAATGTGCTTCGAGTGATTAATGAACCTACAGCTGCTGCTTTGGCCTATGGCCTGGACAAGTCTGAAGATAAAGTGTAAGTTAATAAAGTAAATATTCTTACCTGAATAAAGGTTTTTATGTAATATTTACTACATTTTTAAAGTGTGGGTGCAATGTGCCATGCCATGCATGTGGAGGTCAGAAGATAAAATGTGTGAGCTGGCTTTTGCCTTTTTCCAAAATGGCCCTTGGGTCAGGTTGTCAGGCTTGGCAGCAAATGCCCTCACCCTTTTTCGAGACAGGGTTTCTCTATGTAGTTTTGGTACCTGTCCTGGATCTTGCTCTGTAGACCATACTGGCCTCAAACTCACAGATCCACCTGCCTCTGCCTCCCGAGTGCTGGGATTAAAGGTGTGCGCCACCACTGCCTGGAGCCCTCACCCTTTCTAAAGATTACGTTTTGTTTTGTTTTGTTTTTTATTTGGAGACAAGGTTTCTCGGTGTAGTTTTGTTGCCTGTCCTGGATCTTGCTCAGTAGACCAGGTGCCACCACCACCCGGCTAAAAAATTACAAATGTGTTTCTTTGGGTCTATACATATTATTGCACACATCCTCAGAGATGTCAGATTCCTGGAGCTTAAATTATAGATGGTTGTGGCTACCTGCTGTATTGGTACTGGTAATCAAACTGGTCCCTCCTGTGTGCAGATGGAGGTCAGAGGGCAACTGGGAGGGATTAATTCTCTCCATCATTTAGGTTCGGGGATTGAATCAGGCTTGGAACTAAGGATCTTTACCTGCTAAAAAAGACTTCTTGCCAGCCTTTGTGCTATAAATAGTTTTGGGGGGGGTTGTTTTGATTTTTTCCCCCCAAGATAGGGTTTTGCTGGCATCCCTGCCTGTCCTGGAACTCTGTACACCAGGCTGGCCCTGAACTCAGATCCTTCTGCCTCTTCCTCCTCAGTGCTAGGATCAAGGCTGTGCAACACCACCACTAAGCTTGTGCTGTGTGTTAACCTGAACTGTGAACCAAGTTATAAAAGCTACAAGATTTATCCTATATTATTTCCATTTCATAGGGTAAAAACATTATACTTACATTAAAAATGTACTTCCTTTATTCTCTCCAAATTTGTATGTATGTTCTGTGTTATTCATTCAAGACCATTTTACTGTTGGGATCCTTGACAATTGTAATTTTGTTGTTATGAGTGTTGATAAATACTTCAGGAATCATGGTTTGTATGGTATTTTAGTTGTTTCTTTGTTACCAATGTCATTTTAACAGACATGTCATTTAGGGTTGCTAGATTTCAAAATTACTAAATATTTCTAAATTAATCTTTGGTTGTTATAATAGGTTTTGCTTCTTAAGGCTTTAAAAATTGATTTGTTTTGGCTTTTTTCCTTTCTAGCATTGCTGTGTATGATTTAGGTGGTGGGACCTTTGACATTTCTATCCTGGAAATTCAGAAAGGAGTATTTGAGGTGAAATCCACCAATGGGGACACTTTCTTAGGCGGTGAAGACTTTGACCAAGCATTGTTACGGCATATTGTCAAGGAGTTCAAGAGAGAGGTTAGTTACCATTGTGGTTAATGAGTAGGCTTTTGTGGGGGAGGTTCAGAATTTTATGTTCAGATTGTTCTTTTGCTTTCTGAGTAGGTTTTTTTTGTTTTTGTTTTTGCACTAAGGTAACTAAATACATTCATGTTCATGGGTAAACTGAACCATTTTAGTTATAGCGCCCTAGATTGGGAACAAAAGAAGTATATTGGTTACAGTATTGGAGAATTTTAGGAACTCTGAATTGAGAGACCTTGAGCTTGGAAGAGTTGATGGGAGTTCAGTCTACTGATGATAGATCAGAGAACTTACTAATGCTAGGTTATTTTTTCAGGTAGTAATGTGTATGTGTGGGGTGTGTGTGTGTGTGTTTCAGGATAGGGTTTCTCTGTGTAGTCTATAGTCTAGGCTGTCCTGGAACTCTAGACCAGGCTGAACTAGAATTCAAAGAGATCCACCTGCCTCTGCCTTGAAAGTGCTGGGATTAAAGGAGTGTACTATCTCCACCCATTTCTATCCACTAGCCCTCAAAGCCTCATGATTTGTGTTCCTTTTTATTATAAAGGGCTGTTCCCTTCATAAATAAAGTATCTTCTGTATCATTGCCATTTCTATTAATTGTCTCATGAATCCTATTTGTAGACAGGGGTTGATTTGACCAAAGACAACATGGCACTTCAGAGGGTTCGGGAAGCTGCTGAGAAGGCCAAGTGTGAACTCTCTTCATCTGTGCAGGTGAGACATGGACAAATCCGAACAGTAGATATTTTTAGCCTAACTTTATCTGAATAGTATATTCTAATTGACCTAATGTCAGTGTAGCCTCTGTACAGTTTTCTGTTCGCTAAAAACCTTGAGCCAGAGAATGTGATGTTCAGTTCTTTTTAGTGAATGAGGTAGATTTTTATGCATGTGGATCTTTTGCCTGCATGTATGTATATCTGTACTACTTGTGTGCTTTGTTCCTGCAGAGGCTAGAACAAGGTGTTAGATCCTCTGGAACTGCTATGTTCGTGCTGGGGATTGAACCTAGGTTCTCTGGAAGAGCAGCCAGTGCTCTTAACCACTGAGTCATCTCTCCAGCCCTGAGAAAAAAACATTTTTTTAATTTTATTTTATGTGCATTGGTGTTTTGGCCTGCATTCATGTCTGTATGCAGGTGTCAGACTCCCTGGAACTAGAGTTACAGGCAGTTGTGAGCTGCCATGTGGCTACTAGGAATTGAACCTGAGTCCTCCAGAAGAATAGCAAGTGCTCAACTGCTGAGCTATCTCTAGCCTCTGAGCTAAACATTTTTAATAAGAACTTAGAGTTCTGATTTGAACAAAATTGGATATTTTAAGTTAGAACTGGGGATTTTCTTTTCCTTCCTTTTTTTGGGGGACAGTTTTACTATATAGCCCCATCCCCTCAAACTCAGAATTCTGTCTGTCTCTGCCATCTTAGTGCTGGGATTAAAGGTATGCATCACCACATCCAATAAGATGAGGATTTATAGAGCAGATGGTAGAGGACTTAGCTAACATGTATAGTCTTTGGGGTTACATCCTCACAATGAAAAAAGGAAAGCTTGGTGGGGTAGTTGAGGCTAGAGTATTACCAGAGCAAGCCTGGGTCCATAGTGGGTTCTAGCCAGCTTGTGCTGTGTGATATGACTGTCTCAAAAAAGGGGAAAAGTAGGTTTATTTCATTGGGGCTAGTGATTGAACCCAGGGTCTCAGCATTTGCTAGGCCCATCTCTATATCCCCCACCCTTAAAGCATTGATTAAAAATCCATGGTGATGCCTGTAATCTTAGGAATCAAGCAAGGAAGGTCTTAGATTTGAACTAGCCTGAGTAATACAGATCTCATCATCCCTCCAAAAAAGGCAAGGCATTAATAAAAGCAGTGTGGCAAATTAGAATTATTAACTTGAAAATTAATGTTTTAGCATTAATGTACTACATTATGAATTATATGAATTGCTAGTTCTCTGTCATTTAATATATTGGATCACCATTTTAGAAAGTGAGCTGTGAAAATAAAATCTGCCTCTCGTCTGAAGGCAAGTTGCCCTTTGAAGGACAGATTTGGTCCACCTCTGAGCTCTGGGCTTGTTGACCTCAGTTCTGAGAGGTGAAGCTTCCCTGTCTTAACCACCAAGTAGACTAGTGTAAAGTCTAGGTTGCAGGCTCACCAGGGTAGAACTTGAATGGTCTAATCCTGTGACTGCTTTGGGTTGTTAGATTACTAGGAGGAGGTTATGGTAGCTGTTGGGTAAGTGGTTGTTGCTAACTAACTTGTTGAACCTGAATGCTGTCTACATAATCTTCCTTTGGGTTATGCCCTAGCTCCCAAACCTTCACTGCTGTAAGTGGCTGTGAGGTGTACATAATCATCATGGGTATTGATGTCATTTTCCTGCCGAGTGACAACTTGTGTGACGTAATAACTTTTAGGGTTGTGGTTTAGAGGATGTGAACTTGCCAGTAGAGAGAAATATATAGATCTTAGAATCTGATACTGAGAGAAGATGTTGGTTACTTCTACGTGGCTGAATCTTACTGAGGGATATTTTGTGGCTTTTAGCACTTTAGCAAAATATATTTAGCAAAGTCAGTGTGACTTTAAAAATCTGTGATTGAAAATCTGTAAAGTAAATCTTTAGGAGCATCACAGCAGACTTATTAATAGTTTACTTTGGAAAGATGAATATTAACATCAGCCAGGCTTGTGATAACACAAGCTTTTAGTCCTAGTACTTGGAAGGCAGAGGCAGACAAGACAGGTCGCTGAGTTCAAAGCTACAGAAGATTTTATTTTATTTTATTTTATTTTAATTTCATTCTGTGTGTATGGGTGTTTCACCTGCTTTCATGTATGGCTGTGCTACATGCATGCCTGGTGCCTGCAGAAGTCAGAAGAGGGTATCAGGTGCAACTAGACTCACAGATGTTGTGAACTGCCAAGTGGGTGCTGGGAATTAAACTGGTCTTCTGCAAAAGCAGACAGTGTTTGTTTTGTTTTCTTTGTGTCGCCCTGCCAGTCCTAGAACTCACTCTGTAGAACAGGCTGGCATCGGCTTGCCTCTGCCCCCCAAGTGCTGGGATTAAACATGTGCACCACCACACCTGCCTTGAAGCAGTTTGTGTTCTTAAACCACTGAGGGATCTCTCCAGCCCCACTCCTAAGGTTCTTAGCTGGGTGGTTGGGTTTTTTTTGTTGTTGTTTTTCTAACCAGAGCTGAGGACAGAACCCAGGGCCTTGCGCTTGCTAGGCAAGCACTCTACCACTGAGCTAAGTCCCCAACCCCTAGCTGTGTGGTTTTAAATGAATTGTTTCACTTCTTTTTTTAACTGGCAAATGAGGCTGCGTGGTAACTTCCTCTTAGAATTGTGAGGTTTGCTAGATCAATGCATACATAAATGCTTAGGAAAACTACTTAAAAGGTGGTGGCATGCAGCATGTTAAGGAAAGGATAGTTTTGAGGTGCCTGGGAAGAGATGGTTCATTCATTGAGAGCAGGTTTTTAGTTTTGCTTTTGCTTTTATTTATTTATTTTTTTTCCTTTGGTTTTTCAAGACAGGGTTTCTCCGTGTAGTTTGGGTGCCTGCCCTGGATCTCTCTCTGTAGCCTTGAACTCACAGAGATCCGCCTGGCTCTGCCTCCCGAGTGCTGGGATCAGAGGCGTGCACCACCACCACCTGGCCTGTTTTTTTTTCTTTTTGGTTCCCAGCACCTACACAAAGCAGCACTTGCCTGTATCTCCAGTTCATGGAATCTGACACCCTAATCTGGCTTCTGTTGACACGTGCACCTGTGCAGCAAACATACATATATGTAGACCAGGCTGGTCTCCAACTCAAGAGATCCACCTGCCCTGTCTCCTGAGTGCTGGATTTTTAAAGGGGAGTGGGGCAGTATGTATAAGGCTCTGGGGTTAATAGCTGGGTACAGATGGAGGAGATGACATTTGCGCCTTTCCTGGAACTCAATCTGTAGCTCAGGCTGGCCTTAAACTCACAGAGATCCACCTGGCTCTGCCTCCCAGTGCTGGGATCAAAGGCGTGCGCCACCACCGCCCGGTGAAATTTAAATTTTTATTTATTTTAACAGTTTAAAGTCCTTAGTTACATGTTGCTGGTGATTGCCAAATTGACACTTGTTGGCAACTCTGCCAGGTAGTATATTGATGTTACTAGTTTTGTTTCCTGATATGTCACTGAAGTTTTTAAAAAAAAATTTTTTTTTTGTCAGTATTCTTTCAAGCCATATCCAACACCATTTATATAGATACTGAGTATTTGACCATCTAATGTACTTTGCCCTGGAGAGAAGTGCTTAAGAACTCAGTTTTTTGCCAGGCAGTGGTGGCACACACCTTTAATCCCAGCACTCTGGAGTCAGAGGCAGGTGGATCTCTGAGTTTGAGGATGGCAAGAACTAAACAGAAACCTTGTCTTGAAAAACAATAAAAAGGGACTCAAGTTTCTCTTAGGCTATCTATTATATTGGCCATTGACAGCATAATACTAACTAGGTAAGTTTTTATTAAGGTGTTTTTTTATAAGTACATAATATGTTCATCATATCGAATTTATTTATTTATTTCCCCCAAGACAGGGTTTCTCTGTGTAGCTTTGCGCCAAAGGATCTCACTCTGTAGACCAGACTGGCCTCAAATTCACTAAGATCACCTGCCACTGCTTCCTGAGTGCTGGGATTAAAGGCATGCTGCGCCACATATGTTTGATTACACACATGACCCCAAGCTATGGGACTTGAAACTTATTGGATTTTAGTTATTACCTGTTCTCTATGGATGTAGTGGCAGTACAAGTCAGATATCTTGAGTCAAGGTCTCTTGCAGCTTGATGATTGAATGTATGATTTTCTGAGGGCTTAGGTTGCAGGCAGTGCCAACATATCCAGTGTACATTGGTCCTGGTTTTTCTAAGAGCATCTGTAACACTAATTTCTTAGAACTTGGTCTGCATATATTAAGAGGTAATGGAGAACATTCCTCTTGTTTCTGATTTCTCATCATTTCCTGCCCGTTAGGGTTTCTCTGTGTAACAGTCCTGGCTGTCCTAGAACTTGCTCTGTAGACCAGGCTAGAATTCTCATCAGAGATCCACCTGCCTCTGTCTTCCAAGTGCTGGGATCAAAGGCATGCACAGTTACCACCTGACGATTAAGAACATTTTTATTTATGCATATGGGATTTCTTTTTTTATTTTATTTTATTTTTAATGTATAGGGAGAGGTGAGTGCAAGTACCAATGGAGGCTAGAAGAGAGTATCAGACTCCCCAAAACTGGAAGTGTGGGTAGTTAGCTACCTCGCGTAGGTGCTAGGAATTCAATTCAAGTCCTCTGCCAAAACAGCAAGCATTCTTAACTACTAAGTGCAGACATGGGATAAAATTTTGGTTTTTCGAGACAGGGTTTCTCTGTGTAGCTTTGCGCCTTTCCTGGAACTCACTTGGTAGCCCAGGCTGGCCTCGAACTCAGAGATCTGCCTGGCTCTGCCTCCCGAGTGCTGGGATTAAAGGCGTGTGCCACCACTGCCCGGCTTTTTAAAAAAATATTTATTTTTATTTTATTTGCATTTGTGTTTTGCCTGCATGTATGTATGAGAGCATTGGATTCTCTGGAACTAGAGATACAGACAGTTGTGAGCTGCCATGTGGGTGCTGGGAATTGAACCTGGGTCATCTGGCAGAACAGTCAGTGCTCTTAACCACTGAGCCATCTCTCCAGCCCCCTGGGATAATTTTTAAACTCAGTGTGAAAGACCATCCCTCACACACAGTATGGACCTTTTTATCTTTTTCTTTCTCTTTTTGTTTTTTGTTTTGGTTTCTCTCTCTCTCTCTCTCTCTCTCTCTCTCTCTCTCTCTCTGTGTGTGTGTCTGTGTGTGTCTGTGTCTGTGTGTCTGTGTCTGTGTCTGTTTGGTTTCTCTGTGTAATGGCTCTGGCTGTCCTGGAACTCACTCTGTAGACCAGGCTGGCCTCAAACTCAGAGATCCCGCCTGCCTCTGCCTCCTGGGTGCTGCGATTAAAGGTGTGTGCCACCACCTCCCAGCCACAGAGTGTTTCTTAAAGATCTTTTTTGCCAGGACACATCTGTCAAATGATAATTTAAGCTTATCTGCCCCAGTCTTCATTATTAGTATGTAGAGATTCCATTGAAGTAGATTTCAGCATATTTCTCCCGCATCTTAGAAATTTAGTGAGGCTGACTCTGTGCTCTCTAAGTCTTATCCTAAGGTATAGTCTTGACCTTATTTGGAGTATTAAAGTATTAATCTCCCTACTGACTTGTAGTTAAATATTTTCTGTGTAGACTGACATCAACTTGCCATATCTTACAATGGATGCTTCTGGACCCAAGCATTTGAATATGAAGCTGACTCGAGCTCAGTTTGAAGGAATTGTCACAGATCTAATCAAGAGGACTATTGCTCCATGCCAGAAAGCTATGCAAGATGCAGAAGTCAGCAAGAGTGACATAGGAGAAGTGATTCTGGTTGGTGGCATGACGAGGATGCCCAAGGTATGTACTCATAGTATTCCTCCATAGGGAAAAGAATTAATGCATAGTTTATGTTGTGTATGGACATGAATATGATCCATTCTACCTGGTTACGTGAAAGGGGATGAGACTAACCTCATCAAAAAGTGCTTTTAGCTGGGTTTAGTGGCTCACTCCTGTAATCTCCGTACTTAAGAGGCTAAGGATGGTCTTGTTCCAGGCAAGACCCAGCTACAGAGTGACACTCTGTCCCACCAAAAAACCTTTTTAGTTTTGTGGGGTGTTTGGGGTTTTTGTTTTGTTTTTGAGACAGGGTTTCTCTGTGTAGCTTTGGAGCCATTCCTGGAACCACTCACTCTGTAGACCAGGCTGACTTTGAACTCAGAGGTCTACCTGCCTCTGCCTACAAGTGCTGGGATTAAAGGTGTGTGCCACCATCACCTGGCTAGTTTATTTTAATTAAAAGTGCAAGAATAGCAGGGAGAATCTTAAACCAGTCTTGCTTGTAAAGATGATGTTGTCGAGCCTTGATGATACAGTCTTTCCCTAGAGATGTTGTGGGCACGTCTTCCCACACAGCACTTGGGGCCACTTGCATTTCTGCAACACTGGTTTGTGCGATGATGCATTATGAACACATCATTCTGAAAACGTGTAGAGAAGTAGTGACTGAGCACAGACCGCTGAAGGGGCAGTTGCTCCTTGGAAGCTGGATAGAATTATCTCGGGCCCAAGTTAATGATGTGGTTACTGCTTTTGATGGTGATTGGTGGGTGGTTTTGTTTCTCTGTTGAAACGCTGGGATATTGGAATATGGGTACAGAATAAATTTAGACCTAGGACTCTGGTCCGGGGGACACATTGGCCTCGAACTCTGAGAGATCTGCCTTAGACTGTATTTTATAATCCCTTGCCTTGTGCCTTCTGTTTCAAATGATTAATGTCCTCTGGGAAGCCAGGTAATTGAAGCAAACTAGTCTCTAAGTGGACAGTGAGTGAGATACTCCTAAGCTGTCAAACATGAACAAGAAGTCTGCATTCTTGGATCTGAGTCCATCTGATTGTGATCTGGCTGGCATCTTAGTGCTCTGTGTCACTCCAGCAGTTGTCTGTGGGTGGGCTAACAAGTTCTTTCTCCTCGGTGTATAGGTTCAGCAGACTGTGCAAGATCTTTTTGGCAGAGCCCCAAGTAAAGCTGTTAATCCTGATGAGGCGGTAGCTATCGGAGCTGCCATTCAGGGAGGTGTGCTGGCTGGTGATGTCACAGATGTGCTACTCCTAGATGTCACTCCCCTCTCTCTGGGTATTGAGACTCTAGGAGGTGTCTTTACCAAACTTATTAATAGGAACACCACCATTCCAACCAAAAAGAGCCAGGTAAGAGCCATCCTCTCTCGTAACAGAAGTTTAAAGTTGTATGAGTGGTATGCTTGCAGCCACTTTATAAACTTTTTTAAACTTTCTTTCTAAATCCACATTTGCTGTGGCTGGCTTGAGACTCCTGTGTTTCAGGGTTTTGTTTTGCTACTGAATTCTCTGTATTATTCTTCTGTTATCAGAAGCAAATTATAAAAGGCCTGGTGGCTAGGGACATGGGACTAGGTAGGCTTGATTTCAGGGTGAATGATAGGGACTGGATTGTGTATTACCAAACAGGGATGGATGGGCACTGCATGGTCTTGGATGAAAAAATATTTCTTGTGAATTGGGTCATCCCAAAACTGGGGAAGTTAAGGTATGAAAATTGAGTTTGAGAACTGCTTGGACCATGTAGTGTGACCATGTCTCAAATTGTTTAATATTTCAAACTTACTCAGTCTTGCGTTTTTCTAGGGAAATCTATCAGTGGTATTTGTGCAGTGATGTATTTATTTGTCAACACATCATTCTGAAAAAAGTATGTGATGACTTTTTATGACTGAGCACATGATACCTGTCTCTGATCCTGTTTCCCTGGACTAGCAAACCAGTATTTTAAACCCTTGTTTTGATGCCTTAAACTTTAAAAGTGTCATCGTGTACAACTTGTTTAGCTGAAACAATGGCCATTGTGTGCCCTTTTATACTAATCGTATCCCTACCTTTGTAGAGGTATACGGCTTTGTTCTGAGAGTAATATACATTAGGAATCATCCAGTATTAGAATGTGAATTTCTCTGGTTACCCATGTCTGTATAATTACATTAGATTACCAACTAAGGAGGTTTTCTTCCTCCCTAGGTATTTTCTACCGCTGCTGATGGACAAACTCAAGTAGAAATTAAAGTCTGTCAGGGAGAGCGAGAGATGGCTGGAGACAACAAACTTCTAGGACAGTTTACTTTGGTAGGTATTTTGAATCTGAATACCATGCTGTTTGGTCCTGTAGCTTGCAAAGTTGACAGATAGTATTCTAACTTCTCCATACTGCTGACATACAGGAATACTGTTTTTGTTTGTTTGTTTGCCAGAGCTGAGGACCGAACCCAGGACCTTAGCAAGCGCTCTACCACTGAGCTAAATCCCTGATCCAGTTTTTGTTTTTTAACTATTTATCTACTAAGGTTTTATTTTACCATATGGATTTTTGTTTGTTTGTTTGTTTGCTTGTATGTCTGTGCACCAAATACAGACAGTACCTTCTAAGGCTAGAAGAGGTTGTCACATCCCCTGGAATTGGAATTAGAGACAGTTGGCTGCCATGTGGATGCTGGGAATTCAGCTTGGGTCCTCTGGAACAGCAGCCAGTGCTCTTAATCACCGAGCCATCTCCCCAGCCCATACTGTTATTTTCAAAAAACAGTTTTCAAGTTTCTTCATTCACTGTGAACTCTAGGCACATACAGCTATTAGTCATTTACTACTTGAAGCCCAGTTGATTTCAGAAAGTGCTAAAATTACTACATCAGGCTGGAGAGATGGCTCAGTGCTTAAGAGCACCATCTGCTCTTCCAAAGGTCCTGAGTTCAATTCCCAGCAACCACATGGGATCTGGTGCCCCTCTTCTGGTTGGCAGGGATACATGCAGACAGAATAATGTATACATAATAAATAAATAAATAAATCTTTAAAACTACTACATCACCTAAAATCTCAAGTTGTTTGTACATTAAGTGAAGATAGCACTTGTTTTAGGAAGCAAGTGGTTGGTTATCCTGTTTGGAAATGGGAACACACGAGCCTCTGAAAGAAGCTCACTCTGGATATTTATTTTAGATTGGAATTCCTCCAGCCCCTCGTGGAGTCCCTCAAATTGAAGTCACATTTGACATTGATGCCAATGGGATCGTACATGTTTCTGCTAAAGATAAAGGAACAGGACGTGAGCAACAGAGTGAGTATTCACAGGCTGAATGAGGTATGAGGCTAGGGACTTAGTCTAGGAGTCCCTTCCAGTATATGTGATGCCCTGGGTTTAGTTACCATCAAGGAAAACTAAGGTGGCTGCACTATTTCCAGGTGTCAGAGCTAGCTGCCTTTGTATACGTGTATGGATGCTTGCTTGCATGTATTTCTGGTACCTTGTGCATGTCTGATGCACTGGGGCTGGAATTATGGACAGTTATGATCTGTCATGTGGATGCTAGGAATCTTGAACCCGGGCCTTCTGCAAGGACAAGTGCTTTTAAGCACTGAACATCCCCCTGCAACCCCTCCTTATCTTTTTTTTGGGGGGGGGGTAAGGATAGCTGCCACTTTTAAAGCTTATAATTGCAGAAATAAATTTCTGGGTTTTGGGGTTTTTTTTGTTTTTGAGACAGGGTCTCACTTTGTATCCCTGGTTGGCCTAGAACTTGGCTGCATAGACCAGGCTGGCCTCAAACAATGAAAGATCTGAATGCCTCTTTCTTCCAATGCTGAGATCTCCGAATTATATTTTTATAAGTTATCATTAGGAGGGGGCAAACAGGCAAGCCTGACTTTGATCTTTTTATAGTATTTACTTACAAGACAATGAAGATTAACATTCATAATTTAAGTCATTCAGATTATTTACTTCAATGGTGGGGTGTTTGAGGGGCGGGGGAACGACTTCAGATGCCGGCTTCCTGAGTGTTGGGATTGAAGGTATGCACCATGTCTACTGTAATGTTACTTCTCAGTGCAGTAAAGGAGGGAACTAAAGAGGGTTTCTTTCATTGACTCCAGTTGTGATCCAGTCTTCCGGTGGACTAAGCAAAGATGATATTGAAAATATGGTTAAAAACGCAGAGAAATATGCTGAGGAAGACCGGAGAAAGAAGGTGATTATTTCTGCTGAACTTGTTAAAGCTGACAATAGACCACGGGCAGGTCGCTGATCTTGAGTTTCTCATCTCCTATTCTTACTTTAATTTGTAATTTGATTAATATGAGATACACCATGTAGTCGGGATGGTTCCACAACCTTACCCTTTCTCAGCCTCCCCAGTACCTGGGATTAAGGGCATATACTGGGTTTTTAGATTGTTCTCTTACATCTTCCACTGTCAAAATTCCCATGTCAGAAAGGCCAAGTCAACTTTCTCGGGTGCTTCTGAGTACAGTTGTTGTTGTTTTACTGTTAATCTATGTGGCAAGTAACTTACTGTCTCGCTTGCTATAGAAGTTAAGGAAACTTGGTGATTGGAAAGTCAGTTACATTAAACTCACGATTTTTCAAAGGAACGTGTTGAAGCAGTTAATATGGCTGAAGGAATTATTCATGACACAGAAACCAAGATGGAAGAATTCAAGGACCAGTTACCTGCTGATGAGGTAAGTTATTTGAAATAATTGAAGAGAATGTTCACCAATTCATTGAAGCTGGTTTTCCTTTGGGTTTGATAGTGATTTAGTTGGGTTTGATAGTGATTCGGTTTTTTAAAAAAATATGAATAAAGGGTAGAGGTGGGAGGGCAAAAGTTAAAAGTTTGACTAGTAAACTACATGTAATGAGACAGCTAGAAAAAGGATTTTTATTTTATTGTATTTTGTTTTGCCTTTTCCAGTGCAACAAGCTAAAGGAAGAGATTTCCAAAATGAGAGAACTCCTTGCTCGAAAGGACAGTGAAACAGGAGAAAACATTCGACAGGCGGCCTCTTCACTTCAGCAGGCATCATTGAAACTCTTTGAGATGGCATATAAAAAGGTACAAGGGCTGCAGGGCTATTTTGGTCCATGTTACAGGGAAAGGCAGAGGAATCCCATAGTGTGCAAGGCAGAGGAGAGAATGGTCAATACAAGATGAGGTGTGTTGAACAGAGCAAACCATTAGGCCTAATGTGAAATCTTAGTGATTCTCAAACACTTTCTCAACAGATGGCATCTGAGCGGGAAGGTTCTGGAAGTTCGGGTACCGGGGAGCAGAAGGAAGATCAGAAGGAGGAGAAACAGTAATAGTGGCAGTGCATTGTGGAGCCGGAAGTACAACATGCCATGAAGCTTGGGAGTAAAGGGACTTCCTGAGCACAAAGGGGCAACTTCAGTCTTTTACTGTGTTTTTGCAGTATTCTATATATAATTTCCTTAATATATAAGTTTAGTGGCAATTAGCTAACTCATTTAATGGGTGATGAATTCAGCAATAGCAGGTTCATACTGTTCTGTCACTAGCCTGTTATTTTCAGCCGCATGTAAAAGGGGTGGGATGGGGCTGTGTACCAATCATCATTAAGGTAGATCTGGCTTGTGCTGAAGTGGCCATGTTTTCAAGGTATAAAACCCATTTCATATCCAGTGGAGGGAATCTGTCATGGACCTTGAATTGAGACTATATATAGATCCTTGTTGGCCAAGAGTACCGCTATAAAGAATGGCCTCTGTGTATGTGGGTGGTCCTTCAACTGAGGCCTTGCAAGACTAAGCTACCTGTGCCATGGTCTGTAGGTGCAGAAGCTAGGTCAATGGATAACAGCTGTGTTAGCCATAACTTCATAACTGTGAAGTCTCTCGTGGTCCTACGTTTCTAGATATATCCTCTTGGCTGACCTATGTCTGGCACCTATATCCTTGATGATTGTTCTTTTCATCCATTCTGGATTTTTTTTTTTTTTTTTAAATAAAATTCCAACATCATCTTGATTTCCTTTAAATGTCAGTAGTTTCAGGACCTTGACTACACTATCAGTTTGCATGCAGGGAGAAATGAAAATGACTTCCTAACACCAGCTAAAAGTGTGAACACACTGACGATGTGGAGGTCTAATACAATATATTGGCATGCATGCTGATGCAGAAGGACACCCAGGGCTACAAAGTGAAACCCTGTCTCTAAGGACTGGTACAAACAAATCTAGTTGTAGTCATCTATCTAGGAAAAATACTAAGCAAGTGCTGTTTGCAGCTTTAGTTGGTTTAAGGCAAACAGTGTCATTGGTATGAAGTCCTAATGTCTGATTTCTGAGACTTGGAACAGGTGCCCAAAGTTCTTCTGTTCTACTTTTCCATCCTTGATGTGTTTTCACAGCTCTGTCCTGAGAAAGATCACTTTGAATACGTGTGTGTGTGTGTGTGTGTGTGTGTGTCTGTCTGTCTGTCTGTCTGTCTGCAGTTATGTACACAAGCGCTGACCCATGGAGCTGTAGGCAGCCGAACCCTAACAGTTGTGCTGTAAAAAGCTGTATGTGCTGTTGATCTTTTTCTACACAAACCCCTTAATTTTTTGAGGCAGGATCTATGTAGTGTCCTGGGATTAAAGGCCTGTACCACCAAACCCATCTGCTTTCAAAAATATTTGGAGACAGAACAGAAATCCACAACTCATTAATATGTGGACAAAAAAAAAGAAAAAGATAGGGCCGGGCCAGGTGATGGTGGTGCACATCTTTAATCTCATCACTCATGAGGCAGAGCCAGGATCTCTTGAGTTAGAAGCCAGCCTGGTCTACAGAGTGAGATCCAGGACAGGCACCAAAACTACACAGTAAAACCCTGTCTTGATAAAAACAAAAGATGTAGACAAAACAACCAGTGGTGTTTCAGTCCAAGATTGAAAGGTAAATGCCTCAGCTGAAGCAAGCAATTCCAATTTCTATGTTCTGATGGAGCCCCTTAGGTTGTTGAATGATTCATACCCATGTTGGAAAGCAAACTATTTTATTGTAAGTTTTCCCTTTTAAAGTGATTGATTAGACCCTCTTCCTCTAATCTTTCTAGGCTTGGTTTTATAGCAAGGTAATGCTAAAACTTCAGGTTGTTCATCTCAAACTTTTTTAATAAAAAATGTTAGCAAAGTACATACAGATTCATGTACTTTCTAAGCTACCACTTGAATTGTCCTAAGTCTTAAATTAAAAAAAAAAATGTTACAGTTGTGTCTGTGGTGTGTACATACATGCCATAGCACACCTTATGGGAGTTGATTCTCTCAACCCTGTGGATTTCCAGGGATGGAACTCAGATCATTGGTGTTTGCAGCAAAAACTTTTACCTGCTGAACCATCGTCTTGTTGGATTAGTCCAGTTTTAATCTTTTAGATTGCCTTTTTCCACGGCAGTCAGATGTTACATGAACGTCCTGGTCAAAGCTGTTAGAAATGTCTATAGGCTTTACATAATCTGGCTACCTTTTTTAAAAAAAATTTGAATTTGTTTTAGGTTTATCTTCTGCCCAAATGTTTGCAACAGGTAAGTGGCTCTAGTGCTCAGGTCAGGAGTCATCAGATTGCCTGGAACTGGAGTTGTGAAGGTTATGAGCCACCATGTGGATGCTGGGAACAGAATCTAGGTCCTTTGGCAAGAACAAGTGCTCTTGACCAGCCCCAAGATTTCACTTTGTCTTAAACTGTGACCTTTGTCTTGGTGGTTGTCTTTTAAAAAAAAAAAAAAAAAAAAATTCCATTTTGTCCAGTGGTTACTTTTCCAGAGGACCTTGGTTTTGATTGCCCACACTGACACAACCACAATTCCAGGAGATCAGGCACCCTCTGGCTACCTCAGACACCAGGAATGCATGAGACACTTTAGTACAGGCAAAAACACATGCATACATTGTAGAGATTAACCCATCTGTAGTAGTGGGTGCAACTTTATCAAACCCAGAAACTAGGTTTTTGACAGTCTTGCTTAGCCTCCTGAGTGCTAAGGTCATAAGCATGTATCATCACACCTGCCTGAATTTATTTTGTTGTCTTTAGAGAGTGAACCTAGGGCTTCAAACCACTAGAAGTAAATCTCCCAGCACATAAAAGGTATTTTGTGTGTTGCTGGGGATCAAACTCGACTTTGCCTTGGGCACGATTTATTGACAGCCCAACTAAGACAACAGTTTTTTGTTGGTATGTGTTTTGTTTGAGGGACTGCAAGTGAAGGATGGCCTTGAATTTCTGATCTCCCAGCCTTAGCCTCCCAAGTGTTCATTCACCACCTAGTTTATGGGGTGCTAGAGATTGAGCCCAGCCTCATGTACACTTAAAAACATGCAATTTACCAACAGAGCTACATCCTTAGCCTTTGTGTTTCTTGAAGACAGGTAAGAGGGCCATTATTAAAGTTTCCGGCTACCCCTGAACTCAAGGGTTTAGTGGTCTTCCTGCTTCAGCACCCCAAATACATCTCAAGTGCACACAACACCATGCTCAGAAAGATCAAAGGGTTTTGTGTTGTTGTTTGGTTGCTGCTGTTTTGTAACTCCTATAACGGTTTTCTCTAGCTCTGGCTGTCCTGGAACTCACACTGTAGACTAGGCTGGCCTCAAGTTCAGAGGCCCACCTACCTCTGCCAAAGAACCCTGGTATTAAAGGCATGAGCCTGGTTTAGGAAAAAGTTCTTAACTAGGAAAGGAATAATAAAGAGAAATTAAAACCAAAGCATGGGTGATATTTCCTGGGCAACACAATTTGAATGGCCAGTAGAAGTAGCAATCCTGTTGGTCTGTTTAGTACTGGCATGATGATCTGCCTGGAGGCTGGAAAGGCCCAAGACTGACAGCTATCAAATTTCTTCTTGCTGCATCATCCAAATAAGTCAGCAGAGAAGGCAAGGAATTGAGCTTGTGGCCTCCAGCCCTTTAATATTAGCTTTGATCCATTCAGGAGGCTATAACCCATATCCCCCTTTAGGTCCTACCACTTAACAGATGGGAGATCTATTCAAGCCATAGCACTCAAACTTCCTAGGCAAATAAGGAATCTTTGTAAGTTTCTCATTATGCTATTTACATGAATGGATTAACTTTAAAATCTTCAAATCTCTTAGAGAAGCTGTAATATAACAAAACACAATAGTATAGTAGAACACTTGTCATACAGATTTCATTAGGATTTTGTTGCCTTGCACATCCCACACCTGATGGTTAACCCTAAGTATTTCGGCATGCATTTTACATGATCTCCACAATTACCAAGCTCAGGAAAATTACCATTGATACAACACTTTATATTAAAACTCCCATCAAGCATGTGGTGGCTCACACCTGAAATCCCAGCATCTAAGAGGCTGGGGGATTCACCAAGTTTGGAGCCAGCATTGACCACAGAACCTGTCCTGAAACAATAAAAGCAATCCCTTCAATAGAGCATAGGACCACATCAATCCCAAAGCAAACTCAATCTAAAGTTCTTTAAGTTTTTGTCTCAGAGGTGGAGATTAGAAACAACAGTAGTGGTCTGTAACGTGAAAAACTCCTTGCAAAGGGGACTTCAGCCAGTCTCTGGGCACTGAACATTTTTGGAGACGTTTTGTTTTCTTTTTGGAGACAGTTTCTCTGCATAGCCCTAGCTGTCCTGGAACTAACTCTAGACCAGGCTGGCCTCAAACTTAGAGATCCACCTGCCTCCAACTCCTGAGTGCTGGGATCAAAGGTGTGCATCACCAACTGCCCTGCTCCCACTGGGCTTTTTAAATTATTCATTATAGACAGGGTCTCAACCCAGGCTGCCTTAAACCTACTCTGAAGCTTGGGCAGCCCTTGAACTCAAGATCCTCCTGCCTCATTCTTTGAAGAATAGAAAATTTAGGCCATGTATGATCCTACCCTTCCCTTGCCACCCAAGCACAATTTTTGGTTTCCTTGTTTGAGATAGGATTAAAATACAGTACCAGTGCAGCTGCGACTGGCTATAGACTAGCTAAACTACAGGTATGCACCACCAAGCCAGTTGGGTTTTTTTTGTTTGTTTGTTTTCCCACCCCCAGTAATACAGTTCAGATCCAGAGTTTTGCTCATGCAAGACAAGTGTTCTACAACTGAGGTATATCCCTATTACAGGACTCTAGTTGGGGCGGAAAAGCAAACAAACATGTAACCCACCCCCACCAAGGGTTGCAGATACAGCACATATAGCAGGTAGTAGAGTGTTCCCTAGCATCCTCAAGGCCAAGGTAACAGGCGTTCGTTTTATTAACATACTTAATGATGAATTGTTTACATTCAACCCCTGGCCATATGCCTGTTTTTTTTTTTTTTTTTTCCATACGAGGCACCAGCTGCGTGTTCAATTCAGACACTACCCAGAGTTAGCACTAGATCCCACAAGAGCAGTCTCTAGGCCTACCCCCACTTTGGATATGTAGTAAGAAGAGTTCCAGGTTGAAACCTGTGCATCTGACAAACTGGGAATCCTTCTTGCTGGGTTTGATAACTTGATAGATGACTCAGAACTCAAGGAAACACTTTATCCACTCCAGAGGATGTTACAAAAGATACAGAATAACATCCTGATGAGGGATACCCGGAATAAAGTGTAGGAGGGTCCTGAGCCCTGGACTTGTGTCTCTTCTTGTTCTTGCTATTACATATGAAAGACCTACCATTTTTCAAATGCTTCGCTTGGCTTTCAATTACCTCTTCCCTTGCTGCTGCAGCACACTGCCCTTTTTGCAGCTCTTCAAATATATTAGGCCTCCACAGATAAAATTTACTCATCCTCCATACCTCATTTTAGAATTAAACTCCGTGTCATAAATTCTCATAATATTCGTGCAGTTACTTTAACATACAAATATAAAAGCCAGCTGGTTTTGGTGGCTAACACCTGTAACCCCATCCATTCGGAAGGCTGAGGCAGGAGTATTACCCGGATTTTGAGGCCAACACTAAAATCTCGTCTCAAAACTATAAAAATTAGGCCGGGCGGTGGTGGCGCACGCCTGTAATCCCAGCACTCGGGAGGCAGAGGCAGGCAGATCTCTGTGAGTTCGAGGCCAGCCTGGTCTACCAAGTGAGTTCCAGGAAAGGCGCAAAGCTACACAGAGAAACCCTGTCTCGAAAAACCAAAAAAAAAAAATTATAAACGCAACTAGACTATGCTCCATTAGAGTTGCATTACTTACTCGGTTCACCTTTATTTCCAGAAAAACGAGCTCTAGCACTTGCTCGGAGTTCAAATATTTGAACACACAAGTGAAGCGAAGGGAGACAGATAATCGGAAAGCTTAACTCGTAACAGTTCTAGTGTTTCCAATATTCTCCCCACCTCCACGTTCAACAGTTAGCAAAACATGCATGCTCTCAGACACCTTGGGTCTCTAACCTCAACCTTTCATCCTTCAACCGCAACCTTTCATCCTTCAACCCCAAAAGCCCCAACTCCAAAGTGAACCCATAGTAGCTAGTTCCGAAAAGATAGGAAACCCTCCTTCACCCCTGCGCAGCCGATCGGTTCCAGCTTCGGCCAATTCCTAATCCCGACCTAGAGGCCAGGATTCTGAACTTTGGTTCGCGAAGCTACCATGCACACATGCACTTGGTCAGCGATAAAGATGAAGTGCGTAGAGATGTGTCCTCCATGCTTTTCAAACACCACTGACCGCACGCACGTACATACGTGTCGGACCGAGAAGCTAGACTCTGCGTCGCAGAGCTTCAGATGTCCATGGAGGTTAAGTGGGGAAGAACGAAAGACAACGACCACTCTCGCGCCCTTTAAGAGCCACCCCCATTCCAGGCCGTAGAAGCCGAGAAAATGCTCGCGAGAGCCCCCGGATTCGGCCCGCTTCCTCCGCCAGGTTAGCCGGTCCGGAAGGAAGGCGGTACCTCCCGCTTCCCGGCCTATACCTCACAAGGCAGCGCGGCCGCCGAGGCAGCCAATCAGCGAGCCTCTTGTAAGCAGAGGCGCGGAGAGCCAATGGGAAGTCGCGGCGCGCGCAGAGCCTCTGTCCGTCGCACCGGCCCCCTCCCTTCCGCCCGCCGCCTTCCACTCCGCCCCTGGCGGAGGAAGTGAGATCAGAGGCCCCATGTGAGCGGATTGCAACACATGCAGCTGCCTGGAGAGAGGGAGCCGGTGTCCTACGTCAGAGCCGCCGCCGCCGCGGAGCCGCCGCCGGGGAGGAGCAGCCGCTACCGCCCAGGACTGGGCCCTTAGGTAAAGCGGGCGTAGGAAAGGCCGGCGTCCTATGCGGCGGGCCGTCGGGGCGGGGAGAAGAGGGCGGCTCGGGGGGTGGCGAAGAAGGGGGCCGCTCTGCCCCAGCGGCGGCGCTAACTCTGTGGTCTTGGTGTCTCCCGGCCCCGCCGGGCCGCTCTAGGGAGGAGGAGGCGAGAAGATGGCGGACGACCCCAGTGCTGCCGATAGGAACGTGGAGATCTGGAAGATCAAGAAGCTCATTAAGAGCTTGGAGGCGGCCCGCGGGTGAGCGCCGCGTCCGGCCCCCCCGTGCCCTCTTGGATCCCGGACCCCTCAGGATGGCCGCCCCCGCGCCGCATGGCCGGATGAGGAGAACCCGGCACTAGCCAACTCCCGCCTTCTGGACCTCTGGGTAGTAGCCTCTGACTGGAGGGCGAGGGTCGGCGCGGCTGGCCGGGAAAGAAGTCCTTCCCCCTGTTGGGGGTAAGGAGTCTGGCTCCCACGGCCCAGATCACTCGGCCCCCTCTCCGGAGAAAGCCACTGCTACTTTTGAACCCCCCCCCTCGAGCCCTTGAATTCAGCTCCTCACTTTCCGGGCTCCTGGTGCTGCCACCCGACTTGGGTGCTGTTGGGGGAAAGTACTTGGCGTTCCTTTCCGAACGCCCTACCCTGATTTTCTCTTTCTCTCGCTTCACGTTCCTCAGCCAGGCCTCATTAAAATGGCCTCCCCCACTTGGACTTACAAAGTCCCGTGTGGGTGAAGTTTGGGGGGGGGGGGGGAGGTAAAGGAGAGTTGGCCAAGAGAAATCTTCCTGGCTCACCTTTATTTCTCTGGGTCTTAGACCTCTCCGAAGATGACTTCCCCTAAGTTTTCTAATTACCCCGGAGCTTCCTGGTTTTAGCTGTTCCAAGACCCGCCTATAAACCGAAAATGCCAGCGTGTGCGGGGATGGGGGGGGGGTGGTTTTCTTGTTAACAAATCTGTTGTGTGCATATTCAAGAGAATTCCAGGTAATGGGACTGTTTGATAAGAACCATAATAACAGAGTCCTTGTTGACTTTCCTGTGGAACTTCTTGGGAATAGAGTTGCCTGGTGGACTAATATGCTGTGGAAATTCAAAACTGACTTAAAAGTGAGGTTTCGGTCTCGCGTAAGTTTCATAAGAATTTGTAGGTATGCCCATTCCTGGGTGAATAAGCTAGGTTGAAAGTAGCCATATGTTTTGTGTGAGAGTGTGCCAGAGGTATTTCTATTTCTTCCTTTTATTGCTGTATTTTGTTAGTTTCCCAACTAGAGAAACTTTTTACTACTTGGGGTGTCCCCACCCTAAAAGTGGAGCATTATATATTCCTTCGCTCCAGAGCATTCTTACAACAGAGTGGCTTTCTTCCAGGCCATGTGGGAAGTTGATTTCAGCACACAAGTGAGACATTCTGTTTTTCAGCCTGAGTTTGTCGCTGATGGGTAGCTTGTCAGTGATATGAGGACCACCTTTGGCACCAAGCTCATTAATTTTTTGAAATGGATTTGGCCTGATTCTACTTAAGCCCATGGTTTTAAAGCAGGATGCTTTTGCTTTGGTGTTTCATTCTTAATAAATGAGCAGCTCAAGTTTCTGTTTGGGATTAGACTTCTGAAAGTTTGGTTCTCTTTGGTGTTTTACTCATCTCTTTGATGTAGTGTAAACACGAGTTGAAGGTGGATGCTTTTAATGTTATTTCTTAAGGGTTTTTTGTTTGTTTTTTAACTTAATGGAATATAAAGACTTACTCATAGGAACTTGTACCATGTGGAGAGTGAAAATAAAGAACCCCAAATGTTAAAATACCATATAGGAACATTAATAGGGGTCATATTCATTATGATGCCAAGAATCAGCCAGGTACTATTGTTTCAGTGGGCTGTCTTAAAGCTCTCGGTGGGGTATTGACACTTATGGATCACTGCTGTCACATTGTTTCAAGTTGGACTTGAACCTGTTGGATGTCTCATGTCTCGGTGCTTTCATTTAGGCTGGTCCATTTATTAGAATTTGGATGTAGTGCATTCTCTGAAGGAGTTCGACTATGAATTCTTTACTAATTTTCTTGTTTGAGTGAAGTTAACATTGAAGACGACACTGCTTAATAAGTTACTTTTCTTTCTCCTCCAAGCCAGAGTTCCTAACGACTTGAAAGTTTTAAGGCTCTCTTAAAAGCCTTTGGAAACTTTACTTTCTAGTTTAGAAAAGTTCAGTAAAGTTTGAAGGATTCTAAACAATATTTTAGACAGGATTATGCTGTCTAAAAGTTACTCTTCCTCTAAACAAATAATGTAGTTATAATCTTGTCCTATTTTGCTTAATAATTTAGCCAGGATTTGGTTGCACCTTGAGCCCATGGAAATGTTAGGATCTGTCTATCTCAGATGTTGGTCTGGAAATCCAAAGTTTTCTTGTATGTGGCTCAGAACTTTCTTGGAACAGTACATACCAGTTTCTTTTGGAAAATGGCAAGACCTAGTTTTCACTGCTGAGTTGTATTACACTTTAAATTTTCTGCCTCCCAAGTGCTGGGATTAAAAGTGTGCCCCACCACCCAGCAGCTATCCCCTCCCCCCATTGAGTCAGGTTCGCACTATGTAGCCTGGCTGGCCTAGAATTCAATATATAGCTGAGGATGGCCTCCAGCTCCCAGAGATCTGTGTCTCTGCTCATATGTGCTTTCACCATAATCAGCCTAAACACTACTTTTAAAAATTTGCCTGAATAAGTAGTTTTGAAGTTTACTCAGTCTGTATGTGGTTAGCTTTTGGTATATAACCAAATGTAGTGTATCTTAAAAAGAACTACCCACAAAATGAACTCAGTAGTTCAAATACATTGACAGGATGAAGTAACCACAAAATAATTAGGTATTTTGTCATAGATGCCTTGGAGTGATACATTGTCATTTAACATTCACATCAATAAATGTCACCATTTGATACACAAAAGCAACTCAGAGTTCAGATAACCCTTTTTTCTAAATGTCACAGTGTAAAAATGTGAGACAAGATGAGCAAAAACAGTGGAGGCCTACGTGACCTGTGAGGTTTTCTTCTAAGCTTTGGTCTACACACGTGTAACTGCATAGTAATCCAAATATCCAAATTCTCATTTGTGAGCCAGTGTGCTGTGTTTTGTGTCTAGTCTTAAAAATTACTGAGTCCAGCAGACTGTATTGTTTGTGGAATCGCATCTACAAAGAGACTTGGCGACCCTATTTTATAACACCTGGTTTTTAAGCTGGGTGGCCTGTACCAGTTTTGTTTTCATTTAAATGAGGTTGAATATTTAAATTTCAGTGTGCTAATAGATGACCAGCCAGTTGTTTTCTTATATATGTCTCCCTTAATACTTGGCTGTATATGATTTTACCTCTTTATGATTACTCTTGGTATAGTCTCCAAAGTTGACTTACAAGGAAAAACATGCACATAGCCGAAACTGGATCTAATGCCATACAAGTTGAACCACAGTTGGTTTCAAATAAGGAACTTACGGCAGGTTTCTAGGTCTTTTGAGATAAGGTCTTCTGTCTTCTTGGCTGAGTTTGAACTCTTGATCTTTCTGCCTCAGTCTCCCAGGTACTGGGGTTACAGGAATGAGCCACCATGGCTAGCTAGTCCATCGCTCCGGCTTTTGGGCAAAGGAGCGGTCCTGAGTTGAGGGTCAGTTGGTACGGGCTACACATCGTTCTTCTCTTAGTAAAAGAAGCATTTTTTTTCTTTTGGTTTTGGAGACGGGGTTCTCTGTGTGGCCCTGGCTGTCCTGGAACTCTCTGTAGACCAGGCTAGCCTCCAACTCCACCTAGCAGAACATTTTCAAACTAGTGAATTTCAGGTAGTTTTGGTTTTATTCACTTCTCAATATTCTTTTTTAAATGAAGCAAAATGTGGGGTTTTAAAGATATTTTAATGAAGTTTAAGCATGAGGATTAAGAGAATGTGTTACTTAGAAGAAAGTGGTATTGACTTTTTTTTTTTTTTTTTTCTCAACTTACTTCACTTTATTTTGTGTGCATTGGTGTGAAGGTGTCAGATCCTCTGGAACTAGAGTTATAAACAATTGTGAGCCTCCATGTGGATGCTGGGAATTGAACCCGGGTCCTCTGGAAGAGCAGTGAGTGCTCTTAACTGCTAAGCCATCTCTAGCCCCCGTATTGGCTTCTTAAGGAAGAGTGTGAGAAAGTGGCTTGACCTAGTCTAGAAGGTTCCAGTCAGGTGGTCTTTCTCCTCGTCCCTTTTCCATCCCTTCCTCTACTCCTTCCTATTTTGCAGACTCTGCATTTGGCAAGTACGTGTTGGGAGGCAGAGTACTGGAGATTGAAGTCAGAGTTGCAAGCGAGCACTGAGCGAACCTTCCAAGCCGTTTGGAAAGATGCTGGTTTTGCTGCTAGTGATTGAACCCGAGGCCTGACCGTTCCAGGCTGTCACCTTGTTACTAAGCCACAGCCTCAGCCCTCGGAGTCTTTGGGGTTGAGAAATAGTCACGCTCAAGTTTTTATCACACTGGCTTGTCCCACCCAGACTTGGCAGCTATCTTCATAGGCTTTCCCAGTAAAGATTTAGGCTGAGAGAGCGAGAGAGTGAGCGAGAGAGCGAGAGAGCTTTTATTCATTCCTTTGTTGTGTGTGCCGTGCCCCCATCTGAAATTAAAAAAAGAAAAGGATCAGAATATTTTCCATTCAGGGGAGAGATGATTTTAAAACAAATTGCAGAGACTTGTTTGACATATAACAGGTTATATGTATTTAACTGTGCATAGAAATCTTGGATTGTGCTGGGCTGTAGTGGTTCGTGCCTTTAATCCCAGGAGGCAGAGGCAGACATATCTCTGTGAATTCAAGGCCAGCCTGGTCTATAGAGTGAGTTCCAGGACAGCCAGGGCTGTTAAACAGAGAACTCTATCTCAAAAAAAGGAGGAAAAAGAGAAGTCTTAGATTGTTAGTGGTGATGTTTGGCATCATCAGTTAAAATGTCTAGCACTGTAGAGTGAGTCTTGCTGTATAGTTCCCCTCCAGCTGGTTATCTGTCCACTTGCCTCAGCCTTTGGAGTGCTGGGATTTTAAGCATGTACCACTCTTCCTGAGTGCATATGTTAGTACTTTCCTGTAATACACACAAACATTGATCCTTTAGAAATACCTTAGAGGAGCTAGATCCAGTGCCACTGGACTGATTTTAGCTACCTGTGAAGCTGAGGCAGGTTCATAGTCTGCCTGGGTAACTAAATGACATCCTGACTCAAAATAAAATGTAAAAAGTAGTCTTGTGATATCATTCAGTGACAGGGTACTTGCCTAACATGTTCAGGGTGAGACTGTCTCAAAAAAATAGGAGAGTAATTGAGAAAGACCATTGTTAACCTCTAGCCTTTACATGCATCTGCACATAGAAAAAAGTGGTCAGAGAGGGGAAGGGAGTGGTGAGCGCATCCATAATAGGATGTGGTAGTCTTCCTCAGATACCCCTCCAAGGTGTCTTAATTCAGAACTGTAGTATTCTGCACAAAAGTACTGTGAACTGTGAATCTAATGAACAATCACTTTGAGTTTCAAGTCTTGACACACACACATTGTGGCAGAAGATATTCTTCCGGGGAAGGGAGAGTCTCTAGACACACTCTTCAGAAAGCAGGTGTGCGGTGTTAGAATGCATTTACGGCAGCCTGTAGTAAGGTGTTTCCTGTCCTTCCTACTACACCACTTAGAACAGTTGGACCCTTTTACAGGAGGGCTCTTTTTCTTTGAACTTAGGGCCTGAGAGAGTACTTGCATGCCAGTTCTGGTAAGATACTTGCTTGTGAGAAAACCAAAATTATTAGCTTTGTAGCAGGGTTTTTAATGGTCTTAGAGTGCTTGAAGAATGGGAAGGAACTTTTTGCCTGCTCATTATCGGGTCTGTGTCCAGTAGATCGTCTCCAGCAGAGATTCTGAGTCCAGCATATTCTCCAGGAATCTCAGAATAGAATCTTCTCCTAGGATACATTCTGTAGGTGTCTTCTCATTCTTTAGCAGCCTGCTATCTTAAGAGGGAGTAAAGGAGGGGTAGGAAGGTTCGAAGCTTTTTTCCATCAGGTTAGAAATTATGTGGCTTCCCACTCAGGCACTGAGAGCTCAGTGAGACTACCTCTAATAGCAGGCTTTATCATTGCCATTTGACATACTTTACAGCCCTTCCTACTAGGTTCAAAGGACTTGGCATTTTGGGGTTAGTCGTGCTGATAAACTGAGGCCATTGGCCTGACTATACTTGAGACAGGTTTTTGCTCTATTTTCTAGAGTAGTCTTGGGCTCTCAAAATCCTTCTGCCTCTGCCTCCCAAGCGCAGGAGTATAAGTGTCTAGCATCCTTCAGTGCTTTCTTGATGGTTTTTCTTTGTTGTTGTTTGGTTTTTTTTTTTGTTTTTTTTTGTTTTTTTTTGTTTTTTCAAGCAGGGTTTCCTCTGTGTAACCCTGGCTGTCCTGGAACTCACTCTGCAGACCAGGCTGGCCTCAAACTCACAGAGATCCACTTGCCTCTGCCTCCTGTGTTCTGGGATTCACTTTGCTTTCATGTCTGGTGTCTTGAGTTGGTGGAGGGAAGGACTTCCCTCTAATTTGTGTTGTCTAGGCCAGACTAGTGTGTGTCACCCCCCCCACCCCCAAACAGGGTCTCTCTGTGCAGCCCTGGCTACCCTGGAACTCACTCTGTAGCCCAGGCTGGCCTCAAACTCAGAGATCCTCCTGCCTCTGCCTCCCGAGTGCTGGGATCAAAGGCGTGCGCCAGGCTGACCAGGCTGGTTAAGCTTGTGAGTTAAGGGGTTTTCCACGCCAGCCTCCTGAGTGGCTGGCCTACAGACATGTACCAGGCCAGGGCTGGTTTGCTGCCACCACACTGTCATTGATCTTCCGAAACAGCCTTTGGGGGTGACCCTTGTCAAAGGTTTTGTCGTTTTCCTACTGTGTCTTTAGTTTGTTTTTGTGGTGCTTCTCGGGGATCAACTCCAGAACCTAGCCCATGCTGCACAAGTATTTCTACCACTGACCTACCCTAGCTCCATCCCACCAGGTCTGTGACCTTCAAGTTACAGTTTTCTCCACACATCAAAAATTAAATCCACAAATGCATTTTGACTGTTAACCAGTCAAGTGACAAGTTTATCAAACCATCTGTTGTGAGGTAGACAAATATTTAAGAAAAATGTACATAATAAAATGAGAAGGTGGGGGCTCATATGATGGCTCAATAAAGGTGCTGCTAAACATCAGAACCTAAATTCTATTCTTGAAACCTATAGATTGTCCTCTGACCTCCACATAAGTGTCATGGCCATGGGCCGTGCTTGCTCACATGTGTGTGTATACACACACATAAATGTAATAAAAGTTGTGTTTTGTTTTGTTTCGTTTTTGTGGTTTGGTTTGGTTTGGTTTGGTTTGGTTTGTTTTTAGTGTTTTGGAGATGGGGTTTCTCTGTATAGTCCTGGCTGTCCTGGAACTGCTGTAGACCAGGCTGGTCTCGAACTCCAGAGATCACCTATCTCCTGAGTGCTGGGGATTAAAGGGGTGTGCCATTACCAACTGGGTAAGTTTCTTTTTAAAAAATGAGAACATGGTCTGTTAGTCATCCCTGGAGTGGTAACAAAGCCATTTTTAGCCCCATATTAAGTACAGACTAACATAGTTGGAGGAGTTAGTATTTATTTTGTTCTTTGAGGCAAGATATCAGTCTTGTAGCCCAGGCTAGCCCAGAGTTCACAGGAATCCTTGTGCTTTAACCTTCCAAGTTCTGTGATTTCAGGCAGTAGTCACCAAGCCCAACTTCTACAGTTTTTGTTTTTTGCTTTGTTTTGTTTTTTTTGAGACAGGGTTTCTCTGTGTGGCTTTGGTGCCTATCTTAGATCTCGCTCTGTAGACCAGGCTGGCCTCGAACTCACAGAAATCTGCCTGTCTCTGCCTCCCAAGTGCTGGGATTAAAGGTGTGGGCCACCACAGCCACCCGGCCTCCAATTTACAGTCTTAAGTGACATATTGGGTGCTATCCAAAAAGAAGTAGGTAACTACTTGGACAAAAATTAGAAAGTATCCTAGTAAGGTAGGTGTTTAAAACAATGTTACTTTGAGGGGCTGGACAAATAATGTCTCAGCAGTTAGAAGCTGGGTTTTTCTTTTTGTTTCCTTTTTTGAGGATTGTTACTTTGCAAGCCAAGTAATAAAGTAGCCAAGCCCACATTTGTGATCCCAGTAGTGGGGAGGCTGATGCTGGAAGATCACAAGTTCGAGGCCAACCTGAGCAATGAGACCTTTTCTCAAAAGGGAAAGAAAAGATTACTTTGTGTTTGCCTAGTATGTGCAGGGCACTGCAGAAAAGTTGGTCTGGGCATTAGTGTTGTATTATGTGGCTGGAGACTCTGGCTTGGCGGACTAAAGCTATGACTGCAGTTTTACAATTGTTAGGGTGATGTTTCATTGTTTGGAGATGAGATCTCCGAAACTGGCCCTCCTATATCTACTTCCTAGTGCATCCCAGAGCTGATGTGGTTCATTCTTGTATTGTGCTGAGGACTGAACCAGTTAGAATCTTTTTGTGGTATTGGAAATTGAACCCATGATCTCTTAAACGCTAGGCAAGTCCTCTTCCACTGAGCTACACATTTTTGGGCCCTAAAATTCTACTTGTTGTTTAGATTTAATTTATTTTAATTAATAAACTAATTAATATGTTGTGCAGGTGCATGAAGAAGCCAGAGTCAGAGTACCCTGGTGTTGGATGCATTGTGAGCTGCCTGGTGTGGGTTTGGGGGTTGAACTCAGGTCCTCTGGAAGAGCCACAAGTGCTCCCGTTCCAGCCTCCACCTGTTTGTTCTTGATGAGCATAGGTGAGGAGGGAGACAGTGTGTAACAAAGACAGTTCACCGAGGAGTTGTGCTTTTGCTTTATTTTAAGATGCTTCCACGCTGGTCAAGCGAGGGGATTTTTGTTTGTTTGTTTGTTTTTTCATTTATAGCTTCCTGGCCAGAGCACTGATAGTGAGATTGATATCTCCTTGTAGTGCGTTGTTTTGGCAAAACTAGAGAAATTTTCCAGCTTCTGCTGCTTCCTGGTGGAATATTCCAGTAGATAATGTTGGGATGTTCTTTTGGTGAGAGTGGCTATTACTAAGTGTGTTCTTGTTTTAGAGGATTGAGTACTCTGCTTTGGGTGATTAGAATGCTAAGATGATCTTTG
The DNA here is from genome assembly GCF_903995425.1 of Onychomys torridus. Taxonomy (NCBI): domain Eukaryota; kingdom Metazoa; phylum Chordata; class Mammalia; order Rodentia; family Cricetidae; genus Onychomys; species Onychomys torridus. The sequence continues at coordinate 24,337,773 of NC_050455.1, read as the reverse complement.
TAAACTACTGGAAAATGGCTGGTACATTTAAATTGTTCAATACTTAAAAACAGGTTGTATTGCGTGTGTAGCAGGCCTCTTTGAAGTGTTTGTACCCTGATGGAACCTACGCTACAAATGTAGGCTGTGGCCATTCCCACTTTATATGGTATGACTGTTTAATGTTTTAGATGGTGTTGAGTCTTGTGCCATCATCCTAGAAAAGTGGATGCCACTTACCAAAGTCCACTCTGCCTCTGTGTGGACATAGCCAAGTTTAAATAATGCTTCCATGGTGTTTCAAGTGCTCTCCTGTTTCTGTGGGGAGGGGCCATCAGGATGACAAAGAGCTAGAGCTCCATCTAGTCATTCATTCAGTGATTACTTACTCTTTGCTGTTCAGACTGTACTTAACATTACCCTACAGAATTATCCTGACCTTGTGAAGTAAACAAACCAAGATTCACAAGAATTTGTGTAATTTGTTTTGGGTCAGACAGCTTAATAACAGACTAGAGGCTGAGCCTAGATGTCCATGATTCCAAACCTGTACTCAAAGTCATAAGATCACCTATTTTTTCTTCTGTTAGGGAGAGGAGGGCATGGGTATGCCGTCCCACACTACAAGGTCAGAAGACAACTTTGGGTGTTGGTCTTGGACCTCTTACAGTTTGCCACTGTACACATCACACTACTTGGCAAGCTTTTGGGACCCTCTGTTCTCTGCCTCCCATCTTACTGTAGGAGCACTGAGATTAGTTACAGATAGCCCCTATATTGGTGAAATTATTAAGGCCACTTGACGTAGTTAAAAGGGAGGTTTATTTTGTGGGGTAACTTACAAATGAAGGGATAGGTTGCAGGGTCTGGCAAAGGTATGGCGCAGTCTAGCAGTGTTCTCTGGAGAACTCTGTTCGGTCTACCTCCAGCGTCCAGCGTCCTGGAACCAAGAGAAGCCTCTCCTCTTGATCCTGGGTCTTCAGCGTCCTCTCTCAGCCCCGCCTTGTAGACGCAACCATTACCGAAGCCTCAATGGGGGTTGGAACTTCCAGGCCAAGGCTGGAATGGCTACCCACTACACCCCTATATCCATCTTCTGGGGATTTGAACTTGCTCTCACACTTGCATGGTGTGTACTTTAACCACAGAGCTCTCTCTCCAACCCACTTTTAAAAGTTGTTTAGTTTTATACATCTAGGAAAAGAAGGAAGAATTGAAGCCCTATAGTGAGTGAGTCTGATAAGGACCGTTTTTGAAAAATGGTGTAAAATTTGGAGAGGAATTGACTGATTTCTCAGGTAGTAATCCCTATAATGGTGTTAGCTTAGCATCTTTCCCAGAAATGATCTAGGTCTAAGTTGAACTTTCTGAGCTGGAATAGATATGGTGTTAGCAGAGAGCATGATAACTTGGGTCACTCATACCCTAGGAAGCACCTAGCCATTGAACACTGAGCTGAAAGAGTCTTAAAGAAGCTACGCTCACCCTCCACGCGGGGCTTTAGGCAGCATCTCTAGACTGTTCTGATCCAGTCCTGCAAATAGTTGTAAGAGTGGTGACCTGTCTGACAAAATGACCGAGAGGTGTGGCCATTCTGTCTGGTCAAAGTTGGTTGTGGCGTGGTTGTTTAAGTAGGATAGCTTAGTCTGGCTGTGCTGCTAAAGCAGAATACTGCAGGTGCTGCTGGGCAGTGCCTAAGGAAGTGACTTGTTAGTGACTTGTCAGTGTCTGACAAGCGCCCCCAAGAGTTATTTGACTGCTGCATCCTCCAGGAGGAACACCAATTTTCATAGGCAGAAAGGCCGTCTTTGCTGTTGTGTTTTTCCTTTTGAAATCTCGTTTGTATATGTATTTGGTTCTGTGTGTCTCCTTGTGTGTGCCCATGTGCATCTG